>NW_027210728.1:575000-750000 GCF_029030835.1 Brachyistius frenatus
CTCCAAAAAAAGCTCCGGCTCCATAGACTCCAATTCAACTTGTCTCATTGAATCCAAAGTCAATCTTTTTTTTCCATAAGTCAAAATTGTGTCATTCGTTTAAGTCATTCCTTCTTGTTACCTTTCTTGGCGGTCCATCTAAAAATAATCCGTCATTAATTAGATATTAGGCCTCAAAAATCTGTACGTGTCTGTTTGATTGACAGGCCAGCGGTGCTGTCAGGTTTTCGCTTCTAGGTGGGCGGGGCTTAGTGTCATCGGGTTCCCAATCAGATCCAGTCCGATCCACCGCTCACTCCTCCCCCAGCTCGTCCAAACATGGTCACTTCTGGCTCTGAAATTACACGACGGCTACGGCCAAAAAGCCGAACTGGAGGATTGAGTGACATCACGGTTTATTGCCGCTTGTACATGCCCATTATAAAGAAGTAAATTAGAGAAGTGAAAGAAAGAAGTAGATTGACGATGGCTGAAGATGTGAGAAATTGTTTTTGTGATTCGAAGGCAGATCAAAATAACCACAAACCAAAAAACCCAAGAACTGCAGTTTATTGCGTATTTTAAGAGTTGTGGTCAAACCTCTCTGTTTACATTCACGAGGCCACAAAGCCGAGATCAAAGTCAGATCCACCGCTCGCTCCTCCCCCAGCTCGTCCAAATATGGTCACTTCTGACTCTAAAATTACAAGATGGCGACGGCAAGTGACGTCACCGTTGCTTCGCCACTCGGTCAGGGCTCGACTTTATCACTCCGTAACTACTATTTCTCTAAAATATAATGTGGTCGGAAGCAAATAAAAGCAGTTTGAAGCTTTCAAAGTGCTGCAGAATAATATTTGAGTTCGGTGACGTCGTGGTGGATTTGGTGATGACTTTGTCTGCTCTTCCTCCTGCAGGATATCGAGGAGTTCAGCTTCGTCACCCAGCTGGCCGGCCTCACCGACCACCTGTCCGTGGCCGTGCGGTTGGCTGTTTCCACCGGGGAAGAGGAGACTTAGATTGACCACCATTTTTCTTTTTCCTTTTTTTTTTTTTTTTTTTGATTTTTTTTTTTTTGTTGTTGTTGGGTTTTTTTTTAAATTTGTTTTTTTTTAAATACTGCCATGGAGGAACGACGAGACGACCAGGAAGAGAAGAAGACATTTTGAAAGAGTTTACAGATACGGAGCTGCTTGAAAGGAGGAGGAGGCGGAGGAGGACATCGACTAGACGGATGAATCGATAGAGGAGCGCTCAGAGGATTAAAGGAGGGATATGAAACTCTGGAGGAGGATGGGGGCGGGGGGGGGGGGGTCGAGAGGGGGGGGGGGGAAAGCAGAGGAATTCAGTTTAAGGAACCAGAAAGAGTTTCATCCTCACAAACACTCACGAAACACACACAAAAACACAAAGAGACTTTCTGACTGTTGAAAATGGCCTCTCCTCCATCACTCCCTGTCGAAACTGAATCCGGAGGGTATTTTTTTTTTTAATTTTTATTTCCAGTGAAATTGTTTCATGTAGCCAATACAAAAACACCTTTTACCAGATCCGTTTCAGCCGTAGTGTCATTTCTTTTTAAAAAAAATTATTATTTTTTTTTTTATGATTCTACCTTCAGGGACAGTTGGATCCTCGTCGTTTAGTGACTGTGTATAAAAAGGAAAACTAATTGAAGTGAAGCTGCTGACTGGCCTTTTACACTGACCGTCTGTGTCCTTCGTGTCGTGCTCCTTCCTCAAAAAGGCTTATCGGTCGGTTCACCTTACCGCTCCCCCCCCCCCCCCACGTCAGTCCCAGGAACCTCAACAAGTGTCTTTCTTTTCTAAAAAAAAAAAAAATTTAAAAACCTATTTCTAAAAGGAAAAAAACATAATATACAATTTCTATCGTGGCCACACCACTTTTTATAGGGAGTTTAAAAAAAAAATGCCTGTTTAATACTTATATGGTATGTTTCTAAAAAAAAAAAGAAAAAAAAAAGAGGTCTTGTGTAAAACAAAGGACGTGGAATCGGAGGAGGAACTTGATCGTTCGATGCGATGCTCATAGCATGTTTTTTTTCCAGCCACGATCGGTGACGAGGAGAAGACACTTTTTTTTTTTTATGCTGATGCATGATGGGAAACGGTGTCAGTTTACAACACTAATTACGGCGGCTTGATAACAACGCGCTCACTTGAGTCTGGATGCCTCGAGGAGCCGGGAAGCATTTAGCCCTGAAAAACACACACACACACACACACACACACACACACACACACACACACACACACACACACACACACACACACACACACACACACACACACACACTTTAATGTGTCCGAAACATTTGTGCATGTGCGACGCCACACGGCTGACAACACGTAACACACGCTAAGGAATGCACAGACACATACTGAGGACTTAGAAAAAAAAAAAAAAAAAACGCGGTCACACGCTGGCGGCTGTAATCGAAAAGTCCTCAAGTGACTCGGCCGTCTTCGAGAGAGAATATAATCAGCTCGTCGGCGAACAAAACCACTGTAGCTTTCTGGTTCGCCACCGCTGTATCGTTAGCATGTCTGATTGGTGCACGCACAGTATGAAGTCCAGTTTTTCTTTTGGTTTAAGCACAGCGAGTTGTCCAATGAATCACCCCGATATCGACGACGACGACAGCCATATTGTGACGCAACTGCAAAACCTCATTACTCTGCAACATTTTGAACACCTTACAGGCTGCGCGACACGCCGCGCCGAAGGAGCGCGACGCTCGTCGAACGTTGGACGCGGCCCGCTTCAGAAAAATACCGAAATTTGCGAAGAAGTGTGGAACTGAAAAGGCAACGCGGCGTGTTAAGGTGTGTTCAGGCTGAAAGCAAAAACTATTGTTGTGACTTCAAATCATGAAGAGACAGGAATGAAAAAAAAAAAAAAAAAAAAAAAAAGCAGAAAGAACCAGGATTTAAGTTTTGTGATGAGTCGCACTTAGTTTGTGTGTTGCTTAAACATACGACACAAAATTATGATCTTTTTTTTTTTTTTATTCCAATCCAGAAATCTGCCAGTGTTGGCAAGAAAACGCTACGCTGCAAAAACTTAGTCAACATTTAAGCCTTTTTAGATTCTTTAAAGCAGTCAGAGGCTTGAAGCTGGATTTTATTTTTTTGCCTTTGGAGACACTTTAGTTTAAATAAATCTATTGAAATTAGACTACAATGAAGGAAAGCTCCTTGAATCTTTGTATTCCCCCCTAAAAAAAACCCCAACTTTTAAAACCAGCTACTTCAGTTTAATTGAACACCTCAGAAACAAATGAACACCAGTCATTTAAACATGAGATTTAATTCTCGCTGACATCCATAAAGACTGTAATTTGCCTGCCGGTCCCAAAAATGAACACAAACGCACCAGCAGTCAAATTCACACCAATTTCTTTGCAATCAGCCTAAACACGCATTCAGGTGTCTGCTCCCCCTCACAACAGTCTGGCGGACTTGGTAGAGATGACCAACCTTTGGAATATTTTGCTCGTAACGATTCTATTGTACAAACCACCGACCCGTAACGGAAACCACGCGGACCAACCGAGCCGAACGGGAGGGAGCTGGAGCCGTTTACAGAAAGACGTGTCGGGTCGCTAAAGCCGTCCTCGTGCTCCTGCTGGTTCTGCTGCTGTGAACACGTGTTGAGCGATGATCAGTAAGTCAGAGGCAAAAGGTTCCGACGGTTTTGTTTTGGAAAAAGTCAGCAAAATAACCCAAATATATCATTTATACAGCGAAACCTTTGAATATAAAGTTAGCTGTTTCTCTGAATAAAACTAAAGCATCACAGGAACTGTTTGAGTTTTCAGATGCTGTTTGATTTCCACGGTCTGCACGGTGAACAATGTTTACAACCGGGTTTTTTTAATGGTTTTTTTGACCTGTCTGCTTGTTTATTGATCACTTTCAACACCGGTGTGTGTGTGTGTGTGTGTGTGTGTGTGTGTGTGTGTGTGTGTGTGTGTGTGTGTGTGTGTGTGTGTGTGTGTGTGTGTGTGTGTGTGTGTGTGTGTGTGTGTGTGTGTGTGTGTGTGTGTGTGTGTGCTTACAGTACATATGAGTCAATGCCAGAAACATGTCAGCTCTTCTGTTATTTATGTTCAACTGTCATTTGTTTTTCACATGCAGCTTGAGGTCACCTGGCTGCTCCGACACTCTCTCTGTCTCTTTATGATTCATGATTATTATGACTAATATATTCTTCTTATTACTGAGATTTGTACCCGTGCTTCATCTGTGCTGTCTTTTTTTTTTTTTTTTTTTTTTTTATTATTATGCTGAATCTGTGTCAGACTGTTTTTTTTGGAGGATCACCTCTTCCTCTGCTCGGGGTGAACTTCAAATGAGATCAAATCCTTGAATATTTGGTAAATATTCATGTAAATACACTATAGTGAGTGGCGTAAAGATACCGCAGTGGGCAGGAAGGGTGAATAAGTTATGGTACAGGAAGTACAGTGGTAGCCAAGGTAAAAGTTTAATTTAATAACCTTTATTTTGTAGCTTATTACACAAAACCTGTATTCTGTCAAACAGTTTATTAGTAAATATGAAGAGACAAACAGTTGGACTCATGCAACGCATCATATTTTTAAAGCCTGGAACGTGGAGGTAAATAACTTTATACTTTCAATTCTCTTTTATTTTGCTAATTGTTCTGTGTTTGCTTTTTTTTTTTTTTTTTTTTTGTTAAGTTCTTTTGTTATTATTTAAGGGTCAAAGATGAAGGTGTAAAAGGTGACAGTTTTGGTTTGTGTGGGTGTTGAGTGCCCCGGCCCCTGATACATGAAGGCAGTGTGGCGGGACCCTGACATTCAGCCAATCGGGCGTAGAATTAACGACAACAGGAAACGACACGGTGGAGAGCACCGTTAATAGTCTCACAAGTGGAAAAGGAAATGCATTGGGTGAATCGAGAGAACAAAACTCAAGTGAGAGTCCATTAAAGATGCATTAATAACAGTTTTTGGCCACTTAAAAGCTAATAGCTAAAGGCAAAAGAAAGAGGCTGAGCATGTGATGGTTTCAATGGAACTGAAGGCAATTTAAATATAAAGGAGAGTTAAATCTAAATTCATTTGAAAACAATGAAAATCTCCCTGAGTTGAATGGAAACGAATGATGTGTATAATTGGGACTTCTCAAGTGAAATATACGGATATTATATGTTGGACTACATTTAAGTTTTAGAGGTGTTTTGGTACATTATTCCATATATTAATAGTTAATAAATTAAAAAAAAGCTGTCACAAAGTTTGTTTTACCTGAAGAGCAAGGCAGGGACCTGAAGCGTTTAGTGTTCTGTGAGTAATAAAATTAATGTGGCCTAAAAAAGTCAATTAAAACTACCAACCCGGCATTATTACAGGCTTATTTAATATAAGATTGTGATGTTAAAACCCTTTTTTGATGAAGCGAAAAACCTGATTGCGAAGAGCTTTTTAATTCCGTCACATCACAGTAACGCGTATAAATAACAGTGTCATCTGCATATAACCGAACAAAACCATTACAATACTTTAATGGAAGATTATTTGCAGTAAGTAATGGCCTTAAAATAATAATCATACTCTATGAGCGTCCTGGGACAGGGCTGGGTTCGTGCCGGAGTTTCCAGGTGTACGATAAGTATCATATTTGTACAATAAATTCGCTTTTCTTTTTAAGGATTCAAAAAAAAAAAAAAAGTTCGATAATTTCGTCATGTTGTAGTTTCATAGTTTGACTCCTCATTTTACACCAATCTTGTTGATAACATGTCAGAAAACTGATCTCAGTTCTGTCATTAATTATCCAATTACTTACAAACGCTTACAAAGTCAGAGCCCCTTGGAGTCCATTCAAAAACGAACAAAATTTGGGGCACCGTGCAGGCTTCATTTTCATTTTGAAACGTTTCCCTTGAGTTATAATCATTTTGGCAACGCTGGTTGCGTCTCCACAGAGGGACCGTGTTTTGTGAAAAATGGAGTCGCATCCCGGCTTTTGAAATCTCCTCTGCCTCACGAAACTGTTGCTAATGACAATCAAGCAACCAGAATTAGCCAGTGATCGCCTCCGAATGGTTTCTAAGCCTTCGCGGACCCTCTGCGGAGCTCCGCCCCCCTCCACGCGCACCGTTGGGTCATCACAACCCAACCAGGGCTCCTTTCCCCCCCCAAATATTAAGTCTTTCTTTTTTTTCATTTTCTTCTTTTTTTTTTTTTCAAACAAATTAGACAGAAATTAGATTGAGTTTTGATCATCTTCTCGTGCACTGCTTTGGTGTCTGTAGCCTAAAGAAAGCTAACCAGTGGGTTCATTTCTGACTGTATCCCCTGAAACAATTTGGTTGTTTTCTTACATGTCTGATCACACTGCCCACCTTTGTGTCCGTGTCCAGTTCAGGACCGAGTTAATCAGCTGTCGGCCGGGTTGAGTTGAGTTCTTGAGCTTTCGTAGCTGCATGTACCGTAATAGCGCTTCAGGCTTGTAGTCCCGGTAGAAGCGACGCCTCACTTTGCTGTCCTTTCTCTGGTTTGATTTTTCTCTCTTCATGTTATTTTTTTTTTATTTTTTTTTTTTTTTTAAATGGATTCTTGTATTTGGATGGGGGTTGTTTATCGATGGGGTTATGTAGCTTGGTCTTTGTACTGTGGCTGCGGGATCAATAGCTTTTCTCTTTCTAAGCTTCTTCAACAAACTGCTTATTTTCTTCTGCTTTTCTAAAAAAAAAAAAAAGAAAATCAAAGGAACTTTCCCTCTCGACTTGTGTCTGTGTCGTTTTTTTGAGGTCGTTCAATGGGCTGCAGCCAAAGCCTGTGTGGAAATAATCAGTACAACGACGGACAGTGACGTCAATCCGGCGATGAACTTTTGCTCACTTGCGGTACGTTTTCACCCTCAAGTTTTATACAAGTGAAACGGCGCTATTGATTTTGTGTGTGTCACTTTATTTCCTCTTTTTCTCAACATATCATAATATAAATGAATGTCTCGGCGTCTAAGACGCTCCAGAGTCTGGCATTGAATTCAAGCTCAAATAATAACATGTTTGTCTCCTTTAAAGGACAAACTATGAAGAAGTGAAAGAACCTTTAGACGAGTCCTTCTGCTTTTGATGAACAGAGGAAGTCCAAAACTTTTAATTTAAATAAACTCTTCAGTCAAGGGTGAAAAAAACTCCTCTCACACCGAAACTGAAGTCAGACCAGCCTTATATGACAAACACGAAACCAGTGGAGCGAAAACATGTCAAAGAGGCAGTTTCAAGTCTTTTAATATAAATGGTTTTTTTAAGTTGAATTAATCAGTATTTGCATGAATAATTGGTGAAGGCGCTCATAGTGACAAACCCACAGAGTATTATCATCCAACTGTGCAGAGATTTACAGCGCTATAAAACAAATACATGACCTCAAATGAATACTAATGTTGTAAATAGGTATCTGATTGCGTCATACGTTGTGTTATTAAATCAGTGCTTTTTTATATATAGTTTGTTTTAATGCCCAGATGTGGGCAGAAAACAATCGTATGAAGCTGCTTTAAAAGGTGCTCGGATCATTATTGTTGAATATGAAAAATAGGGTAAGGAAAAAAAAAATCTCCCAAAAAGGTTCCCTCTTCCATTACCTTGTGTTAAGGATGCTCACTCGAATGTGTTTCAGCCAGGCTGTGAGAAAACGTGTGATTAAAAAAAAAAAAAAAGAAAAAGAAACTGGGTAAGTGGGTTACATGAAAGCTAATGTTGCTCTTTGACTGGTGGATGTCTAAATAATTAACTGTATGCTGAAATATTTACAGTAATATAACAGAGTTGGGGTTATAGCTCGATTCACCGCCCACGAGTGAGGAAAACATGAATTAATACTGATTTAAATTGCTTTTAATTTCAATCTTCGAAACATTTTTGGACCGTGTTTAAATAAAATGACATTTTTATCGTTGAGTTGACGAGGAATTGGTATTTGGGACATAATAATCCCAACTCAAAGTCAATTTACTTGCCTTTTGCTGAGCTTTCAGCAGTTTGGACTTTGTAATTTCGGTGCCGAGAGGACGGTGACGTAGATTTAACCTCAGATCATTTTATCATACAACTTTAATGGAGAATTTAAGCTATTTTATTTCAAGACACACAAAAAACTGAAGTGCATGAAGAAAAAAATGTCGATCGTTTAATCATGCAAAATAAAACTAACTGAATTCTTAAATTTAGATTTGATCATGTCCTGTTGAAAGGTGTCTTCACAGGGAGATTACTATGACTCAACTAAAAATACAGATGTGAGTCAGACGTACAGGTGCGCCTCACAAAGCTCAGATGTTTCTTCAGCTTAGGAACCCTTCAAGTAAGTTATTGCCTTAGTTTGGACATGAGTTTGGACCAGTTCGACCCATTTTCCTTCCACTATTACTTGATGTTAAGGATATTTAGCAGACTGCGTTTCAACCAGACCTCCAAAAAAATAGTAAATTTTGAGAAAAGCTCTAAAGATTTTTTTTTTTATTATTTCTGGTTAGAAGGGTTCCTCCATCTTGTCCTGAGATTACTTCTTATCTTTTCAAAAGAAACAACAACAACAACAACAACAAAAAACCCCGCTGCTTTCTGTGGCTGCAGGGGAGTTTTGTCAAATTGGACTAAGTATTCCCGACAGTGTCACCACGGCTCATGTTTTAAACTGCAACTCCTTATTTTAACAGAGAGCCTGCGTTACTAACTGGACACATGTAGTCTTAGGAGAAGTAAACATTTACCAGGCGCAGGAAAACAATATGAAGGCGCAGATTCATATGCAATATAAATCTGGATCCGCATGAGGAAAAGCGCTATGCGTGAATCGACACAGAAAGTGTTTGGATCAGAGGTGGTCCGACTCTCGTTGTGTTTGGATCTCAGCAGGTTTGAAATCTGTACGATAATTTAGATATAAACATGCGGATACCTCACACCGGCTCGGGAGATGCAAGTTTTAATGGAAGTCTAAATGCGAAGACCTCCGGATCCGACGTCAGAATCCAGATAACATGTCCAGGTCGCACGTTAAAGGACAATTCCACTTTATTTCCTCCCTCTGTATTCCCAATTAACACGTCCATTTTAGCTCTATGGGTCATGCTAACTTTGCACAGTCCACGTGTCTGTTGTAGCGTTTCGGGTAAAATTGCAGGTTGAATTTAGATGGAATTATTCTCTGAAAGGGGAAACATGGAAGATGTCTAGTTGAATTCACTCAAAAACAAATCATCCACACGATGTGAAGAAATAGCGTTGGACATCAAGACCAAGAGACATCATCCCGTCTTGCAGCAGGTGTAGATGAGGTATACGTCGGGAATATTTTTGGCTTCTTCTGCTTCACTTTCTGATCATTTTTTTTTTCCTCTCAAAAGTCCCGTGGTTTAACAGGAAATAGAAAGAATTGTGACCCTTCAGATGTGTTTTCGGGACCCCTCATGGGGGTCCTGACCTTCATGTTGGGGACCACCGATTAGGTTAGGTTAGGTTAGGTTAGGTATTTATTTTATTAATCCCCGAGGGGACATTTTTTCGCTACAGCAGCATACAGAAGCAATAAGATAATAATAGAATAATAGAAAAGTAGTAAAATAGCAGTAAATAAAGAGTGGTCCAGCTTTTTCAAAAATAAAATTGCTGATATAATTGTTGTTGTGACGTCATTGGGGATTCCCAAACTGGTTTTGATTGTAGCTTCGATTGTATCTCAGTCAGTGTTTTTCATTACAACAGCTGATTATCTTGGTTCACCGGGTGGTTACCGACTTGAATGTTGTTGCTCCGTCTATTCAAGGTCTGATTATCAAACCGTGCATGTGTGGCTCTCCTGACCTCTTTTCTTTTTTCGGTCTGTTCACCAGGTTTACCCAGGCGGCTCATACGGGACAACCCCGCCGCGGTTTAAACCGGAGCTACACTGTGACGACACCGTGACGTGTCGAGCAAGTGTGAGATTTTCACGAGGGCATTTTTGAGTTCGTGTACTGTCCGAAACCACAAATAAGGAACCGGCTCTCTGTGTGTGGTTTCCCCCGTGCATTACATTTCGCTTGTGATCAAAATTTCCATTCCTTCTTGGTTAGTCGCCTCTCGTCCTCTATGTTGTGCTTTTTTTTCTGACATCACACACACCCCCCTCCGCCCCCTTTTTTTATTTTTAGCACACTATCAGGCCGCCCCTGTGACTATAAATGTGGAGGAAGATGGATTGAAGGGACAGAGAGGACAGTGCAGCTCAACTGAGACCGAGATCCAACCGCTGAAGACTACACGCAAACACACAGTTGAAGGATGGCTTCCCCTCGTCTCGCTCTGTCCGTGGTGGTGCTGCTGCTGGCCGCCGTAGCTATGACTGAAGGTAAGGTGAAGCTTCGGCACACGGAATCGCTTTAATTTGACCGACGTTTGATACCGTAAGGTGGATTGAAGTCGATTGATTTGTCGTGAGGATCCACGCATAAATCGGATTCAGCACACTTATAAGTATAATTTTTTTTTTTTTTTAAATACAAATTTTCTAACTTTAAATGGAGGAAAAACAAACGCATAACACCCGACAAGTTTGATTACATTCATTGAAAGTCTCACTAACTATATAATTGTTATTACATCAAATAAACTACTGCACTTCTACTAAAATACAATGTCTGACCGTAAAACAAAAGTAATTCACCATTAAAGCAGAACTAATCAAAAGTTTTGTCAAAAATAATTGATCAAATTATAACGAGTTGGACCTCAACTGCTGATTACTTGACTGTGTGCAATATGACCTTTAGGGAGATTAATATTCAAATAATTATGAGCAGCGATGTTGTTCAGATTGGCTTTAATGGCAGCAGGAATCAATGCTTTTGAGTCATAAAACTTTAAAGCTGCACTGTTCAATATTTTTACACAAACAGTGGATCAATTTATAACGTGTGAAAGAGGTCATTCATAAATATACAAATATTTATGACTGAAAAATATCGTTTATTTCAGCTTTAATCGCCGCAGCAATAAACACTTCTGACCTCAAAAATAAAGTCGTTGATCGTTAGAGCCGCACTTTTAAGTATGTTTTCATAAACAATGAATCAAACGATTGTGCGGAAAGGAAAGTGGTGATTAATACAAAAACACTTACGACTAAAACTCTCATTTAGATTCGTGTTTTCTGATCATCGCAGTGAGTCGTGGACCTTTAAAGCTGCGCGGTTGTTGACTCGCCGCTGTTTGTGTTTTTTGCAGCTTTGCGCGGCGCCGGCCGGAAGAAGTGCTGCCATCAGTTCAAAAAAACCCCGGTGCCTAAAGGTCTAGTGACCGGCTACTTCAAGACCAGCCAGATCTGCTCCAAAGCCGGCATCATGTGAGTACGCAACCGCTAAAAACAAAATAAACATCACCACCACAACAACAACAACAACAACAACAACAACATCCTTCCAAACCCGCTGACGCTCTCCCGCTTTTTCAGGCTGAAGATGGCGACGGGCCGCCAGCTGTGCGTCCGACCCTCAGACCCCTGGGTGCAGAAGCTCGTCAGCTACCTCGACGCCAAGTCCACCCCGGGAAAGATGTCCAACCTGTAACCATGGCAACAGCTGCCAAAAAGAAAAACCTGCCATGGTTTGATGCTGCCAATTTTCCAAACTATAATCCAGCAGCTGCATCTCCGCGTCTATGCAAACTATTTATCGAATACTTATAGATGGCATAATCACAGATGATATTTGCGGTGATGAGATGATTTTTTATTTTTTTTCTGCCACGTATAAGAAACATTTTTATTGAAACATTTTTAAGTTGCCATTCTTTTCGTCACGTTTTCTACATTTTGTGTTAAGAAAGTTGTATGTTATTACAGGACGACAGGTATATTTTGGTTTAATATGACACTTAAAGTCAGACCGTGAACACTGTGAACTTCTTGTGTTTTGTAATGTGACATATGAGCAGCTACTTTCTCTGTAAACGAGCGTAATGCCTCCCGACTCCACCGGGTGTCATCAGTAGAGTATAAGCTACCGGCTGAGGCACTATGGCCTCAAGGCTCTTTGCCTTGGTTTCTATTTAAGGATGTGTTTCTATTATCAGTCATGTTTTCGACTCTTTTACCTTCTTTTTTTTTTTCCCCAGACGAAAAAAATATTTATTTCTGTATGCTTATGCTACTGATTTGATTCTTTTAAATTAAAGCGAGTCAATACGTGAAAGCTGAAATATGATTCCCTCTTTTCTTGCCAGGAGTCTAAGTTGAACATTTTATTGGTATTTATTTATTCGAATAAAGTAGGAATTCCTTTCCACTATGATTATCTTATAGTGTTGCATAAACTAGTGAGACACAAAGGAGCTCGTGCAATTGTTTCGATTCAAAGCTTTTCATTTGATCTTTTCATCTTTATCTTTGACTTCCTCTCAGATCTGTGAGCTCAGATGCTCCTCTGGAATCTGCCTCATAGCATCCACAATGGAATAATGAGGTTTTTTGTTTTTTTTCCCCCTTGAGCCAAAACAAAAGCAAAACTATACAACTTTAGGAAGAGGAAATAACACATCATTCTTCTTCCAAAGAAAAGATCAATTATTCAAGGTGAAAAATGTACTTTATTCTCAGTTGGCTACACTCAGATGTTTTTATAGCTGATGCTTACCGTGGTCTGGTTTGACCTGTAGCTTGTCAACGCTCATGTTGACCAATGGCAGCGAATTTTAAGAAGCGGTGAAGCTCTTGGTCTGTTTTTAAGGCCAGAATCAGATTTTTAAACCTTACCAAGAAGAAAAATATTACAGCATAAAAATTTGGACTCTATCGTTTTCCACATTGCCTGGTGTCAATTAGACTTTTTGTAGTTGTTTTGCATGTTTTTATTTTAGTTATGAGAGTGTTTTGTTTCTCTTTCTTCTTGTTTTGTGTATTTTTGTAGTAGTTTTGCCATTTTTTTTTTTTGCATCTATTTTTCCACATTTTGTGTCTCGTTGTGCATGTTTTGTTTTCTCTTAGCACTTATTTTACATCTTTTTGTTTGTAATTTTTCAGTCTGTATGATTGTTTTGTGTATTGTTTAGTTTAGCATGACTTTCCAGCCAGAAATGGAAGCGCGAGGGCCCCCTGAAGCCTCTGGTCTTCGGGCTTGCGCCCAGTTGGCTCGTTCACTAATCCATCCATGATTACAGCTGAAAAACAGAAGCTCTCCAATAATGAAACGGGAGTGAGGACATGGAAAAATTCCACCGTTTTATGACGTTCACCACCAAACCAGCAGCACTGCTTGTATTTAATCCAGAAGTGAGCCATGTGTTTTTGAACCATCACTAAATCTGATGAATAGTTTGGTTTTTTTTGTTATCAAATTACCTCCTCAGAGCCAATTCTGATCCTAAATGCTCCCCTGTTATATTTTTGATGAGACCTACTGTGAATTCCTTTTATTTCGTGGCTGTCAGAGCGATCATGTGATCTCCGTCTCAGTTGATCACACTTTTTTTTTTTGACGTGTTTGTTTAGTTTTGGTGTTCACAACAGTCTTTGAAGGCAGCAGATTTTCACCTGCAGCACTTGAAGGCCACACACTTACAATCAGATGCCCGAGCACGGGTTTGGCCAATAGGAAAGCGGATCTCGGCTCCCCTCAGGTGCATCAAGCTGGTCAGACATAGCCAGCTGCAGACCGGAAGTAATGCCTGTACTTTCAAGTAACTCATTTGTTCAAGATTTTTAATAGCAGCACAACTAAAAACACGGATGGATCGTGTGATATTTTTGTGTTGTTTACATTACAGTTTTACTTTTATTTTGTATTCCTTTTTTTTTTTATTGTTAAGTTTATTAACAGCTGCGGAAGTCTTTTATAATTTTGTTTGTTTTTTTAAGTTGATTTCTTTGAGTGCATGCATTGCTGTGCTTTGTGACACTTTAATAGGCTTCGTTAACTGTCACAAGGTCACTGCTGCGTATATCTGGCAATGAGGGTGTGTGTGTGTGTGTGGTTCAGACAAATTTCTCTGACGGAAAATAATGTATATATTGATCTCAATTTTGGAAATAAGAGCCTGAAGCCTCTTGCTGAAAAGCTGCAGCTAAAACTTGTAGGAGTTTAGTTGTTACAGGCTAAACGTTTTTATTTTTTTAGGGTACCCCGTGATCCCTTTCCTCCCCTACACCAGACATCCTGTGTTAGAACAATATTGTGAGTTTCTAGCAATATGATCAAACATAACTTTATTTGAGAATATGCCTCACATGATAGCAATATAAATGTAAGTTATAGATTCCACAAGATTTGATCAGTCATATCAGGCTGCAATGTAAAAAAAAAAAAAAAAATGGCCTGGCGGAAAAGAGCGCTCTTATTCTGAAATTCTCCACCGGATGTTGCCTCTTATAAATCCCGTTTGTGTTCCTCCGAAGGAAAAACAGCCGTTGGAGCGTTCTCCTTCACTGTGCTCCATCTGTTTGTAGTATCCGTTAGCGGCCATATGTAATTTAACCTCATTCATTCACTTTCAGAGACACTTCGCCTCCTTCTGTTTACACCGAACTGCGTTGTTGTTGTTGTTGTTGTTTTTTTTTTGTGGTAAAGTGTGGAAAGCTCCGCGTTTCTCTCCGCTCCTGTCGTTCTCCCGGACGTTTATCGGTGTGTGTGCCCTCGGTGAGTGTCCGTTGCAGGCTGGGTGGTGACAGCACGGCAGCACAATGATCGAGCGACCAGATCCGATGGTTTCCAGCATCGCCGTAAGTCAATTTCCCTTTCAAACCGGAATTAAATGAATGACTGTTTACTGTCCCCCCCCCCCCCCCCACCTCCCTCCTCTAAATATCCTGTTTTAAATACCCTTCTTACCGTGTTTTAGTCGTAGTGCGTCCCGGTCCCCGTTGGTACAGATCTGGTGGTGGTGGTGGTGGTGGGGGGAGGGAGGGAACTTCCCACCAAACTCCATTAAGAATCAGCCTGTTTAAGGATATGTTGGATATTTAAACGGATATATCCACGAATAAAACATCACCATCACCTTCCGGAAAAAAAAATTAAAAATCACCATTTTCACTGATAGCTTCGGCATAACGTGCTTCCCCCGAGCGACGTGTACTTCAGTACATTTAATCGTTTTAAAACAAACGAATCACGCCTCCTTCTGCGTAGCCTCACTCCGGTCGAGGCGAAAGGGTGTGCGTGTTGAAACTAATAGTGATTTGCCTTTTGTTACAATAGATTGTGTGTTGTGTTAATTTACCTTTTTTTGTTTTTTTTTTTTTTTGGGGCGACGCGTTTCTGATTTCTTACCAAATGTCAGTTATTTGAACGGTTTGAGGGTTCCCTGAACGTTACACGGAACAAGCGCGTATCGGGAGGACGTGGTCTGGTCTCAATTATGGCTCCTTGAATTGTGGGAAGAGATGGGGCCGTCATAAATTCTTGTTTAGACGTGTTTTCACGGTGTCACTCGTCAAAGTATAGTCTCGAAGCCACTGATTGATGTTAACGATTTGAGGATCAGAGATCGTGCGATTTGCTCCTCTGTGCCAAAGTCCCTTAAGAAATATCGCAATTTACACGATGAGCAACATCCACCCCCCCCACCCCCCCAAAAAAAAATAAAAAAATAAACGGATGAAGCAGGTCATTACTTCGTGGACTGTATTGTGTGTGTGTGTATATTTGATAATAGTGTGTGAATCACTCACTATTAAGAGATATTAAACCCTGTTGTTTTAATTACGCTGTAATTACACTGTAAAGAAAGTCATCCTAAAACTGCTTGATTCTTGAATGGAGTTTGGTGTGCATCCATCCACGCTGGTGCACTTAGCAGGGAGCACCCTGTCATCATCTGTGGAGGGGGTTATGAGACAATGGGCGCCTGGGCACAGACCTGCAAAGGGCCCTTGATTTAAAGAGGCGTCTTTTTGGTCATTTTGCATCCCGTTGTGCTCCTCTGGTGTCTCGGTGTAGTGGATGTGTGTCCCTTTTTGGTAATACTGCATTTGTTTTGGTCATTTTTAGTTTGTCTCGGTCATTTTGTGACTCTTTGCAGCTGTGTTGTGTCTTTGTTTTTGTTTTTTGCTCATATTGCGTGGCCTAATCGCTTTTTGGTCTCTCAGTGGTCGTTTTGCATCCATTCTAGGTGGTCGTGTGTATTTATTATACATTATCTTGCATCTTTAGACACGTCCCATCGAAAAATGCGAACAGAAGCTTTTGCCCCGACCCCTTTGGGTCCGTGGGACTTTTTCCCAGTGGGTCCCGTTCAGTGACGCTTCCACGCATGTAGCTCGCTTTGTTTCGGGCTTTTTATACTGTCAGATGCGTTTAGCAGTGAGTGATTACTCGTCACGCAACACACCACACATTGTGTTTGTACTGTATCTTGTTTGTGATACAGACGGAGGTGATTGGCAGTGACTCTCTCTGGCGTAGCACCACCGGGAGTGGACATGCATGCTGTGTCCTGGGAGAGATAGAGGTAGCACTGTGCTAAAGACAACAAAAGAGAACTGACACAAACGTCCGCCCTCCTTCTGCAGTGCCAAGTCATTTAATATGTGAATACAATTCAGAAAAATGAAAGTTGCACTCAGCTAATGGAGGCAGTGAGAGGGCCACAGCATCAGCTGCTGAATGCATGAGGAGGGGGGGGGTTGACTGGCAATGCAGATGACGTCAGTGAACCAGGCAGCTACTATCACCAGTAGGATGGGGGGTTAACATGAACTGTATGGACTGACTGGCCTTCCTCTCTCTCTCTCTCTCTCTCTCTCTCATCATCCCCCATTACTTCCTTCTTCTTTTTCTTTCTTTTTTTTTTTTTTTGCCCCGTGCCTGTTGTTCCCTCTGCCAGTCACATTTCTCGTGAAAGAAATAACCACATTAATCAGGATTCATTTCATAAGAGTGAACTGCTGTTGCAGCATCGTGACTATAACACATTGCTAATTTAACACATTGTTAAGCTGATGTTTTTAAGTGCAACACAGACTCCCTGTAAAATATGATGAGACTTTATTTAATCCCACAGTGGGGAAATGTAGTCGTTGCAGCAGCATAGAAACAAGGTTAGGAAAAAATAAGGTGCGCACGATAAAGAAAAACATTACAAATACGTATACAATAAAATAAGATGGATAAAATATATATATATATATATTTTTTTTTTTAGAAAAATTAAGACCAATGAATAAATACACACATACAAACTATACACAAAAAATAAATAAATACAATACTGTACATGCATGTGCTCATGAACATGCATACTGTATGTGGGGTGCACACACACACACACACACACACACACACACACACACACACACACACACACACACACACACACACTGTTTTACTAACGACCAACATGATCTTTTTACACTAACAGTTAAGCTACAGGGAAGTGCGGGGGGAGGGGGGAGGCACCTTATATAACACACAGAACTCGTATGTGGGTGGATCAAACATGGAAATGATGGAAAGTGCTTCAAGGCTTGTTCAGAGTCGTTGCGCCCGCTGTGAGCTGCGTGCATCACTAGTATCGATCCGGCCAATGGATCGTTTCCTTTCCTTTTTCCTGCAGTCTGTGTGTTTTTCATAATATCCTGTAACGTACAGTTTCCCCGAATGTTACGCTGAGCGGTAGAAACGTGCGGAGTTAGGCTGAAGATACCGGACATTTATCAGCTGTGGTTTGTGAGTCGACTGTCTTGTTCCTCAATGATGACTACAGGGAAAACAATCCTATAACATTTAATAAACATAAATTAGGTTCACATGAGCACAAGATACCTTAACAAGTTATTGGGAGAGTTCGTGGGCAGATACAGGCCGACTATAAGACCGCATTTCTTCTCCCTTCATTCCTCGAGTCTGTTTTGAATCCTGGAACAAACTGAAGATGTGGAGGGTTTATTTAAAGGTTCGGACCGAGGCGACTTAAGGCAGGAAGTAATATACTTACTGTCCGATCTACATTCACAGACCGTTTCTTTGTAGTCGGGTTTCTGCTCTACCTGCCAGGCTGCTGCCGGCGGCACGTCCAACAGGCCTCCAGAGGCCCGAACTGACATCAGGGCCGACGTTGCATTTCCGCAGCAGGAACTTTCCCTACAGAAACAGGAACCTTTTGAGGATCTTAGTTCCGCTCACCAGCGTTTCCGTGGAAAAACCTGGATCTAAAATTAGAGGAGATTAACTGAAAGAGTCCCTGCTTCGGAGGAGGACTTTCTGGAGGTTCATAAATGGCCAGGCGCTAAATGCTGCTACGTGTTTGAGCGACGTTCTCCACCAGAATTTGAACTCCAAACATGTTTTGTCGCTTGTACATGGTGACTACAAATAATCACGATGGAGCTGCCCAAGAGATTTTACAGACGGACCAAATAAGTCCAGGCTTTGTTGTCCATTTTTGCAGAGGACGACCATTAGTTTGTTTTTAATCTCGGAGGGGCTTTGGCCTACCCGGTCCATCTTTCACTCCTGGGAAAGTTCCTGCGCGCGAGTTCTTGGGGAAATTCAAAGTTCCTGGAACTTTTTGGTGGAAACGCGACTTTTCAACTAAACCGGGCCTCATTTCTGTTTAGCATCACGTGACGCCCACAACACACAAAATATCCTTCCATCATCAAGGCTTCATCTAACGGTTATTTTCATAATTGACATAATCTTCAGAATTTAATTTAATTTTTTTTCAATCAATCGTTTAGTCTATGAAACATCACAACATTGTGTTGCATGTCATAACCCAGTGTCTCAGCCTCTTCGCCGTTGACCGTCCAACAAAGGTAAAAACATTTTTTTTTAAATCGCCCAAATATTCGGGCGACGATTGTGTAATAAATAAAAAGTGGCACTGGTGATTAAAAAAAAAAAAAAAAAAAAATCTAAATTTTTCTGTCCATCGACGAACAGATTTAATCGACTCGTCGTTTCCAAGATTTGCATCGAACGGACAGAAGTAGATCAGAGCGATGAGTTTGGGATGGTGACGATTTAAAAGGCAGCGACGCTTATCTACGGTAGCCTCGACACGACCGCATAACGATCGGCTCGCCCCGTGACGACGTCATTAACCTCAGCTGTGGCTAGTTTTTATTTATTTTTTTAATTTTTAAACTGCCTCTATCAGCAGACTGCTCAGTGTTGCACTTTCTTTTTCTTTTTTTCATTCGGTACCATGCATGACAGAGCCGGAGAGGCCAGTAATCGATTGTGTTTGCCTCCCGTAGCGTGCGGGACGAGCTCGCGGTGATTGGAGGAGGGGAGGCTGGGGAGGTGGTGGTGGTGGTGGTGGGGAGGGGGTGGAGAGGTTATCACGACAGCAGGCTGGGGAGATGGTAGGAGAGAGAGGAGATGAGGGAAGGGAGAAAGGCAGCTGTGATCCAGTCTGCCTTCGGCCCGCGACCTGTCCCGCGTGAGGCGACGTGATGGACGCCGTCCATCACGTAGGACGTTTGTTTTTTTGTGTTTTGTTTTCTTCGCTCGGCCGCTCGAGCTTCACAGTTCCGCTTTCATGCTTTGACGAACCCGTCGGCTCCGTTTATTGGCTACTTTTCTGCTTTAGCGCTCTTGTCGGATGGACTTTGGCACCGTCGGGTCCACTTCCTCTTTTCCATCCTCTTTGGACGGGACAGCCTGTTATTCCTCTCCGCCCTCCCCTCCCCTCACCTCCCCTCACCTCCTCTCCTCTTAAAGCAACCCTTTTTTTTTCTTCTTCTTCTTCTTCTTCTACTACTACCCACTCTTGTATTTATTCCAGCTGCACTTCACATCAAAGAGGACTCTGTAGCTGCAGGACAGGGGGAAAAAAAGAAGAAAAAAATGCTAATTGCAGGTTCACGAAAAACACCGTGTTTTTTTTGTCACTTTTCACTCTCCAGCTCTGTTTATTTATTTATTTTTACTTCTGTGTATTTGTTTATAAACACGTATGAAATACCATAGCAACCGAGTTTGTGTCTACGTACGTCCGTGTGCTGATTAAGGCTCATTTATGGTACATTAGAGCCTGTTTAAGCTGATCAAAGTTTAAGCGTGCGTGTGTTTATTGGTCATTCATGCTGTTTGGTGAACGCGTTAACAGAAAAGCGTGCGCGTGTCTTGTGCGTTTTCTTTCAGCAGCGGAACCTGGAGGGCTACGTGGGCTTCGCCAACCTCCCCAACCAGGTGTACCGGAAGTCCGTCAAAAGAGGGTTCGAGTTTACGTTAATGGTTGTAGGTGAGTTTAAAAAAAAAAAAAAAAAAAAAGAAGTGTCTGACCCGCCCGGCGAGGAACGTGTGTGTGTGTGTGTGTGTGTGTGTGTGTGTGTGTGTGTGTGTGTGTGTGTGTGTGTGTGTGTGTGTGTGTGTGTGTGTGTGTGTGTGTGTTTTTGCTTCTGTTTTGTGTGTTGCCGAGGCAACCCGATCTTCGGTGTGCGTAAGCGGGTCGTCGGCGCAGGTTGAAAGGAGGTGAAGCATGCGCGGCATCCAGCGCTCTCAGCTGCTCCGGATGACGAGTTGACGATATAAAAAGCGGTCTCCCGCAGAGCGACGGTGCCCCGCGAGGCCCCGTCCACTGACGAAGAATGTGAAAATATTGTTGTTGTTTTTTGGGAAACGCTGGATTCCCACAGTCCCGACCCCACCTCCCCCTCCCCGCCCCCCCTTCCCATTCCCCCCCTCCACCCCCCGGGGATTTTTTTTTTTTTTTTTTTCTCTGTAAGCCTCAGGATGCACAATGACATGTGTGTGTGTTCTGGATGATTTCATTTGGAAGGAGAGCTGCAGGATGTCGGTTCAAGTATGAATGAATGTGGCTGACGGGGGACGGACAGAGTGGACAGAGGGGTGGAGGAACTCTGGGGTTTGGCCGTCTGTATGGACACGAAGCAGATGATGCTGCAGTATTGTTTTGACATGTTGAACCGTGCACGGTGTGAATCGAGGCTCCATTGAGCAGATATGGATTTAACTGCAGATGCTCCGCAGAGATATTCAGCCGTCACACACAATCTCGTCTAAATTGATCTCGACACCGCGGACGTTTTAAGCCGAAATGAAATATTAAACCTGCAGTGTCAGTGAGAGTGAGAAATACGCCATCCGCACGGCAGGCTCTGCAGTAGTCGGCTCCGCTGCCACTTTCAGGGCTGCAAAATGGTGGCTGTGTTGTTCTGAGCGTGTCGGTACCCTCAGAATGACTCATTTCACCATCAGAATCTGATCTGTTTGGGCTGATAGCATTTGGGAAGTTGGGAGGAGCTGCAGGATTGATTTATTTTGATCCAAATTTAGCATCGGGCTTCATGGGAAGTTTGCCGGCTCTGCTTCCGTCTTTGCCCACAACCAGACGGCAGATTTAAAAAAAAACGTGTGTATTTGTAGAATACAGAGAAACGTACGTGGTTTAATTCAGTGAGCTTGAATTCAACAGACATTCGTTTACATGCCAAAGTCACGCGCTTTAGCTCCAAATTGGGACTCGGTTGTCCGGCGCTTAATGTTAAAAGACGAAAATTGTTATCCTGCTATTAAAGGAGAAGCTTGCTCTCAATCTGCGTTCTTAAAATTGTCAGAAAATCCCATGAAAAGCAAAACGACATCGTGTTCGTCTATCCCCGTCTCACAAGATAGAACTCCTTAACACACACTGACGATACTTTGACTTTCTTTTGTTGGAAAGTATGTAACTCCACCTGACACCCATTAAATTAGATCTTGGCTGTGACAACTGCACTCTTCCTGCTTCCGGTAACAACAGGGACACGAAATTATACAATAGGACACATTTAGACCTTTTAAGGAAAAGTTCAATATTTCAGGAAAAAGCTTCTTCCTTTCCAAGAGTGTCACGAGAAGATTGATACCAAACTCACGTCTGTGTGTTGAGCACAGAGTTGGAGACGTTGACCGGTTAGCCTGGCCCAGCTTAGCATTAGGACTAGACGCAGGGGGAAACGGGGAAACACACAATGATATAATGTGCTCATTGGTGCACTGGCGACCTGCTTCCTCCAGCCTTCATGCTAAGCTAGGCTACCACAGTCATTACTTCAGTACCGTAGTTACAGCACAATCGTTGTATTAATATCACTCTCCTCGTTCTCATGAAGAAAGAAAATAAATCATATTTCCCCAAAATGTCAAACTGTTCCTTTAAAACCATTATCTAACTAGAGGTTTGCAAATTCTGAAAATATCATAAAAACTCAAATAATTCACCTCCTGTCCGTGTCGCTACTCGGTGTTGGTTTCGTGCTGTGCTTCAGGATTTCGCTGTATTTGCGGCATTTTTTTTTTTTTTTTTTTCGTGACATTACTCTTAAACTCAGCCGCCATTTCAAATGTTTTAAAACATCATAACTCTAGCTCTTCGCAGCTCGCGGTGACCCCCGAGGAGAAAGACGTTTAACACAAAGAGGCGTCCGATCATTATTGTGTCCGCCTGGGGTTTGGGCTTCCTGTTTAGTAAACAGCCGCTGTGATGGCTTGGGAGAGAACCAGAGAGACCCACAATCAACTCCATCCTGTCTCAGGCCTCCTCTCACATGAGCCCCCTCTGTGTCTCTTCCCAGATTTCTGGGCCGCGAGCCCCGTTCATCCCGGCTGATCCAAAAGTTTCACACATAACTAGTGTGTGAGCTTAAAGAGGAGGTTCAGAGGGAAAGGCTCTCGGCCGGAGTTGGTTCATCCCGCTTCTGAATGTTCTCCGAGTCCTAGAGCAAGTCTTTGTTTCCCAACGGACACTAGGTGAAACCGTTTAGGGAACATAAAGAGACTCGATCTGCATATAATGTCATTGACAAAAACAAAAGTTCAAAATGAAAACTAATTAAATCTCCATAATTTTCCATTGAGCTCAAACCAGCTTTTGGACTTCGGTCTGCTTTCTCTCCACCAGCTTGCTTCTTTTTGGACTTGCCAACTATTTGTTCCCGCTTGGCACTTAAATATTGAGCAGATTTGCACCGCTTCTGCATTTGTATTTGCCGTTTTAAATGCTAGTGTGACCTGGCAAGGCTCCGGCAGACGACTGCTCACTGCTTCCTTTCTCTTCGCTGCGATTATAGTCTGGAAACCCCATTTGCATTAAAGTTCGCTCGGCCTCTTTGAACGGCGGAAGAATCAGCGACACATACGGGTTTTTTTTTCTAAATGTGGTGTCACAGCACATGCAGCGACCGCTGCCAGTCGGTTAAAGGCTGTTCCAAGTGTTTCAGAAGGAACTGGAGGTCTACGCTCATTAGGATGCAGAAAACCGGAAGCGATTCCCTTCGTAGCGCAGTCAGACCCGTATGTTCCCACCGGGTGAAGCGTGACCGGTCCTTCCAACTAACTCTAAAAAAAAATAGCTAAAAAAAAAAAATCAACACGAGTCGATCAAAAGTATGATTCGTGAAGTCTTTGGAATACGACCTGAATTACACGACCAAACTCTTGACTCGGTAGAGATTGATTCATTTCCAAGTTTAAGAGGACAAAGTGATGCAGAATACTCGAAGTCAAAGCTGAAGAAACGATGTCCGTACACACACGGGCGATAAATCCTCTCTTCGACGGGAAGTGACCCGTTGGAACTTGCCAAGTTGTCACTGAAAACGCAGCTAGTGTTAGCGTGCGTGTGTGTCCAGCCACGGGTCAACAGGTTAATAAGTCCAATTAGATACGGAGGGCCACTTAACAAGTTGGCTCATGCAGCTTTAGCGCCGTAAGCTGCACGCTGTCCAATGAATCGGTTAGAAATCTAGTCTGTATACAGTTGAAGTGAAATTTTACCTCAAACTATTTACCTGTGTGACTTTCAAAAGCAGCAGAAATAAGTTCTTTCTTTTTTTTTTTAATCATAAAACGTACAATCGACCAAAAATAAGGAGCGCAAAGTTCATAAATATGACCACGAGCACAGAACAATGTCATGTAATGGAGATTTGACACGGGGGGAAAAAAAAAAAAAAAAAAAAGGAAATACCAGTTGTTGGAAAAAGAGACAGAAGAACTGATTATGTTTTGATTGGAGAAGCAGCCAGCTGGAGCGACAGCACAGGGCAGCCTGTGAAAGTAACGACTGAAGGTTGGCTTCGACGCTGCTGTACTTGGCGTCGGAGTGAAGTGTGAAAGCCTGGCCGGCCTCGGAGGCTCGGTATTGTTCCGCTGTAGGTTTGGAGCAGACAGATGGTGGAATATGAGATGACTGGGTCGATGCCTGCAGGTCTTTTTTCTTTTTTTTTTTGCTCAAATTCCAGCAGTGCAGGCGGAGACGAGAGGTCGTTTTCTTTCTTCTTTTTTTTATTTTTTTTTATTTTGGCATCCGGGACACTGAAATATGAAGGTGAGCCACGTGGTTAACAACACGGTTCACTTCCTGTTTACGATCAATAACATCCACGTTTCTAATGTGTTTGTAAGGACTACCTCACCCCCGGTCGGGACTTTAGTCCATCTTGTCTGCAAGTGTATTCGAAGCATGGCATCACAAATAGGACTCTTTCTCTGAGTCATCATGAAACCAGAAAGCTCTGTTAACAATTTTCCTTTTTTTCTGTATCCATTGTGCTGTAAAATCTAATAAGTTATATAAAATAAACTCATTAAAAATGAAGTTTCGGAAACTATGATAAAACCATGATGAGGATATCTCTGTGCTACACACAGTGTGTTATGATAAGTGTGTTTTTGGAAACCAGGAGTTTAAAGTGTGAAAAATGCGCGAAATAGTTGCAGGTTTCTTATTTTAAAGACTCTTCTATGGACTTTGTTTTGATTAGTTTGAATTAAATTGCTGTAAAATAAACATTGTACCATCACCATGACAACTCCCATTATGAACTCTCATAACAATAATCATCTTCCTCTTTGTTAACGGCCGTTTTTGTGAGCGTCCTGCGTCAAACCTGTGCTGTCGTAACTAATTACGGTGAAGTATAATTTCATTGGTGCGCTGCTGAGCTCAGTGTGAAAATAAACTCGTCCGATGTCGTGTGTGGCCGAGACCAGGAGACATAACGAAGGTCTGACTGGCTGAAAAATGAGCTCTAATGTGTCGGATGGAGAGACGTTGCAGATTAACAGATTGTAATGGCATCCAGCTGCACACAGACCGTGAGTGGGTAAATGTTACAGCTCTTTGGAAACAGCATCACAGCAACATTGGTGGGGGCATTTATATATATATATATATTTTGGTGGGGGTGGATATATTTATGTTCGTATGTATGAGTAAGATTGCCACCAGAAACCGCTCTACTGGTGGGTTTTTCTCTTTTCTTCCTCCCTTCTGTCCAACTCTCTTGTCTTCCTCCGCTCAATCCTGCCTCTCCCTTAGCTCTGATAGTGGGAGGGGGGGAAGGGGGAGGAGGGGGAGCTGCTTCCTGCCCCCCTTTTGTCCAGCTGGCAGATTCAATAGAAAACTCCTGGAAAGATCAGCGAGATCCATCGCCAGTTGCGGAGAGAGCCGAACAGAGCGGAGAGTCAGATCAGAACTGAGGAGAGGGGAAGCGATGGCCGCTTCACGCTGCTTCTGATGTGTAACGAGGCCAGTAGCTTAAACAGCCCCCGCTGCCACCACCACACACACACACACACACACACACACACACACACACACACACACACACACACACACACACACACACACACACACACACACACACACACACACACACACAAACACACACTCAAAAAGCAACTCTAAAAGAGAGCACGTCAGAAGCTTTTTGGGTGTCTGACCTCGTTAGCAGAGCCGAGAGTCTGATATGATCTGATACAAGTGGGACTTCAAAAGTTTCCCTGACCAGAAATTAAGTTCTCATTAATCGTATAATCCAACATTTGGCTCAATCCAACACTGCAGCTAATGAATGCTGAGTATCAAACTAGAGCTGACGTGATTTATCACTTATTTGGACCATTAATTAACTTCATTTTCAAGCTAAAAACATACATAATAACATGTTCTGAGGTTTAGTAAACAGAATCACTTGCTACCCGTCAGCACCTGTGAATGAAGCTAATGTGCTCGATGAGCCTGAATCTCTTTTACAGTTTAGTCGTGGTTTTCTGTTAATCTGCTTCTGATCCGCATTTGATTGTCAAACGCGTCGCTTGTCTGTCCTGTTGTTGTTATAGTTATACTTCTCTAAGCTTTTGAGTTGTGTGTGTGTGTGTGTGTGTGTGTGTGTGTGTGTGTGTGTGTGTGTGTGTGTGTGTGTGTGTGTGTGTGTGTGTGTGTGTGTGTGTGTGTGTGTGTGTGTGTGTGTGTGTGTGTGTGTGTGACCAGATAAGACGGTTTGACAGGCTTAGGATTGGCCGCCTTGCCCACTGACCTTGCAGAAGGGAGTGAGTGAAGGAAGGCTTTGCTCGAGTTTAATCTGCTGGATTAACCAGATGCGTTCATACACACCGTACACACACATTCACTCCTGCACACACACACACACACAGTTTAAATGTCAATCTGCGTGGCTACTTCACTCTTATTCCCATCTCAAACTGTTATCGTACAGGTCACGGTTAATTTACCTCACAGAGCACTTTATTGGGAACCTGCTTAATTATGCGATTTTCCAATCAGCCAATCGCGTGGCAGCAGTGCAACGCATAAAGTCGTGCTTGCACAGCTTCGGCTAACGGTCGTGTCGAATGTCAGCGATTGTAGCGTGATCGTTGGTGCCGGACTGGCAGGTTTGTGGATTTCTCCAGCTTGTTGATCTCCTTGGATTTTCACCAGTTTCAGAACGGTGCAAAAAAAAAAAAAAAAAACCCCAAAAAAGCACAATAATGGTCTGAATGCTGCAGTGTGTCTGAGAATCCCCTTCAGGCCACAGTTTGCCATCTTCTAATGGCTGCTTTCCGCAGTCACCACATCTGAACCCAATATAACGCCGTCGGGGACGCGGTGGGACGGGGAGGTTTTACAGCGTGAACGCGCAGCTGAAAAATTGGCAAAAACGATGTGATGAATCTGAAAGGAATGTTCCTCACATTTTGTGGAGTCCGCGACACAGAGAGTAGAGGCTGATTCAGAGTGAGTGTGCTGTTTCCTAATAAGAAAACGATCTCTGAGTGTATTTCAGCTTCAACCAGTTGCCATCGTTGTTCCTCCAATCAAAAGTGTGACGAAGAAAAAGAACTGCGGTCACGAAACTTACTGGCATTTGATGATTTATGGGTGACTGTAATTCCTCATTTTTGAATTTCACGTCTCTCAAACTTTATGCAGGCGACATAAATGTAAAGGTTGCCATGCCTACAGATTTATGTAAATTCGGGACAGCAAGTTTGCTTTCATACCTGCTGTTCTCTAAAAGAGATTTCAGGATCTCGGCCTGCTTGAAGAACAAGAGCAAGATCCAGAAAATGTTAATGTGGATTATGTAAATCATCATCTGTCTTTTATGTATTTTTTTATCTGAGGAAACAGTCCATTTATAGTGCGCAACATTAAAATGCAATCAGTAGCATTAAGAGATGATTCGCAAATACGGTATTTTCCTTCCTAAATCCGTGTCACGACTCAACTTTGTTTTGGGGAACCATTTTTTTTTGTAAAGTAAAGCAAGTTGTGCACCAGCTCCAGAGACACCCGTCGGGTCTCGCTGTGATTTTCCGAAGGACTTTCCCCGTCTTTTTTTAATTTATTTATTTATTTTTTATTAAGTTTGGGGGGGAAAAAGACATTTAAAATGGGTCTTTGGCGTGGCATTACAGGAAATACGCAGCTGCAATTAACAACATTTAACAATGCCTGCCATCCTCTCAGATGTGTCCCGCTGTTGGTCACGCAGGTTTACTGGGACGGCTGAATGGACCTGAACAGCCGTTATTAGTAACACCTGTGCTTTTCCTGCTGTGACAAGTCAAGAGTGTCGACTGGGAACGAGTGTAAACCGCTTTGCTAACAGAGACTGAAATCTCAAAGTTTTTGTAACATAATTGGAAAAGTTCAGTTAATTAGACCCATCAATATTATTACATAATCGCCTGGTTTAGATTATTTGAGCGTAATTGTCATAGTTTTGCCATAATTGTCAGAATTGTTTCCATTCGTCTCTGTAAAAACTGCCGGATGAAACCAACAGAAATGTCAATATTTTCTTTTACTACATTTCACATCTTTCTCCAGCATCTGCGGTTTGACTGGCGGCGATGTCATCGCGTTGGCCCCCCCTCCTCCCCCTTTCTCTGCTTTGGTTTAACGGCACACGAGAGGAGAATTAGCGCCACCAAATATTCATCCCGAGGCGCTTGACTTGTACCATTCAACCGACGACATTTCAATGAGCATTTATTGACATAAACATTATGGATTCTGTCGCAAAGCCGCAACACTACAACCAATAAAAAGCTCTTCTTCTTTACAAGGTGTATTATTAAACTATGATTAGGCTTATAGCATAGTAGTGGCATAAAATGAACAGAATTTTATTTTTAAATTTTTTTTTATCGTTAATCACATTTATGTCTGAATCCTCACTTAAGAAGTAGTCTTGCCAAGAAAAGGAGGTCTAATATCCTCGGGTAGCGTTCAGAGGTGGAGGGTTTTTAAAATGGGTAAGAAGAGGCAAAATGGAGCAGGAACTCGGCAGCTTTTAATCTGCAGTCCAACTCTCACCTTCGGTCCTGAGTTCAACGCCGACAGACCGGCGGTACAGATACGAGGGGTCATAATTAGTGTCCTACCACGCCCACACCGAGCTCGGAGCAGAATCGCTGCTTCTTAAGGAGTCAACCGATTTCTTTCCGGCATCACGTCTGGGGTCCGATGTTAAAGGAAACCCCGGGAGAAATCCCAGAACCCATTAGGGCAGAGACTGTATCTGCCATCAGGCCAAGGAACGGCTCAGGGTCTCCGTGGAGGAGTTGGAGTTAGTACAGAGAAGCACATGTGGACCTCAAACCCGGACATACCGCTTGAAGAGGCCATGAATGGGCTATTGTGTTGTTACTTTTTTTTTACTGTGCCCACACCCTCTATAAAGCATTACGGGCAGCACACAGCTGTGAAGCACAAGTAAAAGTGACATCATGGATCTGGGTGCTTCTTACAGGCTCCAGTCACTTTCTCGACAAGTGATCGTGGACGATGAAAAATAAAAAAAATAAAAATAAAAAACGTGTAATGGGAAAAGACTGGTGGCTCCGAAAATACATTATGCCACCCTAAAACCTCATTTCCTGGTCTCCGGGCAGGCCGGCTGGAAGCTACAGAATGATGTCACGGTCTCAAGTTCAGTACTTTCCACCCCGATCTGCGTCCTCGATCTGCGGTCAGTCGAAACGCGTTCAGTCGTCTACGTTGGAGCCGAGCAGCCGCCTGTTTACAAACCTGCCTCACAGTGTTGCTTCAGGGTGCAACACTCTGTGTGTGTGTGTGTGTGTGTGTGTGTGTGTGTGTGTGTGTGTGTGTGTGCGTGCGTGTGTGTGTGTGCGTGTTCATGCATGCTCAGTCAAACCACTGCAGGCAAGTCTCTCCCTCGCGTCCCTCGTCCTTTCTCTCTCGCCGTGCTCCCGTTCCCCTCCGTCTCTATTTTGAGACGCACATGTCCGCCGCGACCCGGCACGTGACGCTTTCTGTCAGATTTAGTCTCGGGGCTCGGCGGGTCGCAGCAGAACGCTCGCTCTCAAAATGTTGGTTGTAAAAACGGAATGGTCAAACCGGAGGAAAAGTGGGCCGGTGTCCCTCCGAGGCTCCCGTAGCCCGCGTGGACCGGCTGCTGTCGGGCTGGTTTTTCGACCCAGCCTGCGCTCCAACATCCACATCGACACGCCGTTAGTGACCGCGCCGGAAAGATGAGGCGGTACGCCCCGCTACGTAGCATGTCAAATTTATTATGCTAAAATGTCCTGTCAGGTCGGCTTTCGCAGTGTGCGGGCCAGCGCGCCGCTCTGGCGGTTCTGACCCGCAGTCCTCTGCGCGGCGGAAGATACGTCAACATCGACGGAGCTGCCGAGGCAAATGGTGTCCCAATTATTAGTCCGCCCACAAGAAGAAGAGGCGTTAAAAGGAAGCGTACTCGTTCCAAATCGGGTCCTTTTGTCTTTTCACTACAAATGCAACTCTGTGGACCGCGATGGATTTGACTAAGTGGGTCAAAGTTCAAAGTGCATTTTTTTTTTTTTTTTTTTTAATGAAATAGTATGTCCCAATTATTAGTCCGCGTACTGCATGCAGCGGTACGGACTTTTTAAGGGTAGCTGCGCTACGTACAAAAAGTAAAAAGGAATAGTACAGTTCAGTTCGGGTTCCCTCTCTTCCATCGAGTCTGCCAGACTTGCGGATCCTAATCTTTTACCAAAACACTGACCTTTGACCCTTCTGCTTCAGCCGGTCCTATTTAGCCTCAACAAAGGAGAATTATCTTTTCTAACAGTGTTGGTGTTCAGCAAACACAAACTTCCCTCTCATCCACCGCCTGCCTGCTGTTCTTTTCTTCTTCTTCTTCTCTTTTTTTTTATTGTTTTTTTTGTTGCCTGTATGTTCCCCAGATGCCCCATTTCACACTTTCTGATTCAGCCCTCACACACGTCTATTAGAGGTGTGTGTGTGTGTGTGTGTGTGTGTGTGTGTGTGTGTGTGTGTGTGTGTGTGTGTGTGTGTGTGTGTGTGTGTGTGTGTGTGTTTGTGTGTGTTGGGTGCTAGTTAGCAGGCCTGTCAGGATGTGAGAGGGCCAGCTGCTGCTTCGGGGCGAGCGAGGGAGGCATGGACCGAATGAGAGAAAGAAGGGGAGGAATGTCAGGAATCCCATGGGAAACCCACTCTGGCCATTTCTATGTTTGTCTTTCTGTCTCTCACAGGCCAGCCCGCCATAACTCCATCAACATATTCGCGTTTAATATGCGCAGCTTTCAATGTGTGCATTAATCCTGCGGCGTGCCAGTGCACGGCGACGCGTCGCACCAGCTGCGCCTGAGAAGTAAGTCCGCCGCAGCTGTACAGTGATGAAACGAAATAGTCAAAACGACAAAGGGAATTTAAAACCAACTATTTTAATCTTTGATGAATCATTTAGCCTGTTTTTTTGTGTGTTTTTTTAAGACAAAAACGACCAAATGATCTCTTGTTTCAACTTCTCAACGTGAAGATTAGCCGCTCTTCTTGGTTTAATATCACTGTGTTCAGAGGATGTGAGAGTTTTACACTGTTACAGGAATTTAAAGACGTGATCATCATATTTGTCGCAGAACAAATGGAATTTGCTGTAATTGTGATAAAGGAAACAAGACTGTTAATAGAGACATGATGATGATGATGATGATGATTGTGTCTAATACTGTATGCTGAGTTTGTCTTGCAACCATTTGAGTTTGCAATAACCTGACAATCATCAAATACTAAGCTATACCAGTTAAGTAGGCAAAAAAATAAATAAATAGAGTTTCAGCCATAAAATTTAAATTTCAATGCAAATGAAAACAATTCAAGACCAAGATGAGAAAAATTCAAACAGAATTCAAACTTTTCGACGGACTGTTTTCGCATTTGAGACCTCAGGTGAGAACTTCAGAGAACTATCTTCGCCTCTGAAGCTCATTTCTACTTCGCAGTTGGTTTCTAGATGCTCAGGACTTATCGTCAATCTCTTCCATCACGTTGGTCGATCAGTTGAGAGCCCGACAACTCGGCTCTTCACTGGACTTTGGCTTCTGGCGATTTCATCCACCAAAACAATAAAGAGCTCTTTGTACAGTCGATACCACATAAACAGCGCTTTTGCAATAAAACTTTTTGAGTGCTTAAAAAAAAAAAAAAAAACACGGCGGTTTTTTTGATGGATTAATAAATCCCCCACCCCCCTCTACGCCTCCACCCGGAGGATAACGAGAACAAGTTAAAGCTTGTTCAAAATGTCTGAACGCGTGTCCTGCAGTGTTTAAAAGGAAAAACGTCTGTTACGGAGATCTTGTTAAACGTATGGCGCGAGATCGTAGACGCCTGATACGACCTCGGAGACAGAAGAAGAGACGGAGAGGGATGTTTGCGTCGGCAACGGCCCCAAGGCGCCACAGTCTCTGCGTTCGCTGCGCCGTCCGTTGTCATGGGCACCTGTTTGTGGTCGTCTCGACGCCACGCTCGAAGAAGCAGATGTTTGATTTCCATTGGATCTGTTGTATGTGACTTTTTTGATGAAAGATTTGAAGTTAACAGCAGGGGCAGAAGAGAGGATTGGGGACAAAGAGGCAGAGCTGGAGGAAGAGAAAACAGCGGGGATGAGCTGGAAGGGTCAGCCATCCATCACTGACGTTCAGGTCATTAGTCTATTTACAGAGAGCTGGCACTGCGCTTCCACTTGTCATGTGGAACCAATATTTAATTAAAGCTGAACGAGGAAGGCTAATTGGGACGGACCTGCCCTCGGGAGGGGGTTGGGGGTGGGGGGGTAAACTACTGCGGCGACTGACTGAAGCATCCATCATACTGGGAGCCTCTCGGCCGTGAAAAAAAAAACCAAAAAAAAAAAACCCTGTCACTTTCACTTCACTGTCCTCCTTTTCAGCTGAACCGCGATGATGAACCAATAATCCAGATTTTTAGCATTTAACTTAATACTACTCAGCTTCTGCGTGACTTTTATCAACCAGTAAACGACACATCGTCACATTTTTCAATGGAGTCCGGTGGGACAATTTTTTCCCGTATCAGGAAATAATATCTAATCTACCGCTTTGATCCACACGTATCGGCATTGTGCTCCAAAGCCAGCACCAGCGGAACCAGACGGAGTCGGAGCTCCTCGCCGCCGTGTTTGTGCTCAACATTACAGTGTTTGTGAAGCCCTGGTTGGTTTTAGTCGGGCCGGTGTGACGTTTGTCGAGGATCCAGTGAGACGTTTGTTTAGTTGGCTGTTTAGGTGAGCTCATCCGGACCTGCGGCTGAGTGTGTTCAGGTGGTTTTGGGCAAGACCACAGAGAGAGAGAGAGAGGCTGTGAGGAATTGAAACTACAACTTTTGACTCATGACATTTTGTCCTCAAATGGCACCGGGCTTTCACACGGTGAGTAAACCGCAGGAGGGTCACACGAAGTGATACTTGTTGGTAAAACAACGCTTTCCAGGTGAAGGGCAAATGCCGTTGTCCTGTGGTTGTGAAGTAAGGACGTGGTTACCAGTGTCGCCTCACGGCGAGAAGGTTCGGCCAGGATTGGAACCAACGCCCGAGCCCAGGTTCGAACCTCGGCTCGGGCGTTGGCCTTACTGTGTGGAGTTTGCATGCCCCCCCCCACACACACACACACACACATGCCTGGCGGTTTGATTGACACCACTTACTAATCATCTTTTGCGATGTAACTCTTTGTGGTCCTGTTGCATTGTGTTGTGTTTCCAGTGCACCATCAACCCCGTCCATATTCACTGAAAAGACTAGGAGAGCATATTGGCTTCATCTAGAGTTAGTGAACATACCGAAGTGTGTGTGGCCTTCCTCCAAAAGTTCTAACACCGGTATGACTTTTATAAACAAATGATGGCACAGCTACACAAAGTCCGTGTATTTTCTTAGCTGTTATTTTTCACAGTAAAATAGCTGATGATTCATCTGCGTCCCATCTGTGACTCCCCGCGGCCTCGGGTGATGCCGTCACCGTTAAAGTATTTAACCCTGAAGAATGCAGACAGATAACTAAAAGCGACTGTTGTATTGTTTGACGTCTGTCAAGTCGACCATTTGAAAAACAGTTCCCTGTAATGAGGGCAGTAACGGCGTCTTGGCTTTCGCCCTCGTTAGCGTTTCATAACCGAGCTCAACAAAGCCAAGTGAAATAGCAGTTAGAGCATTTTTAGCTCCTCGAGTTTAATGCGTTTCCAAGTGCGGCTTTCATTCGATTGGGTGGGGTGAAGTGGGGACGCCCAACTTCAGAGTCTGTTGGATATCGATAGGCTTTCTGAATGTTTCACAGTACGAGAGAGAGGGAAGAAAAAAAAAGAAGCGTTATACTCTTTTTTTTTTTTTTCTTTTTTTTTCCTCCCCCATCACGTAACAAGTGTAGCTCGTCGACTCAGTGTGGTTCTCCACCATCGGTTCTGCAGCGCTGGGTGTCCGTATGTGAGCGCCCGTCATGAAGCAGCAGAGCAGAGAAACGGGCAAATTAGCGCGACGTTCATTGTCAGAAAAATGCATGCGGGACTCTCCTACTAAGCAGGAATGAAACCGCTGCACAGGAACTAAGTAAATAAATAGTAGTTACTAGACGTAACTGCAGTTCTATGAGTATGTGTTTTGTTTCTTTCAGGACAACCAAGGCGATAGTAAGGGGGCACACTGCATTATGCCCGCTTCAAAACATATTCACCGTTTCAATTTAGTTGTATAGGAATTTAAATTCTGGGAGATGGGGTAGTTGTTGTTGTTGTTTTTGTTGTTGTTGTGGTGTCCAAGTCCAAGATACTCTGGATTTTCTTTTTGATACTTACATTTTTATTATATTCAAGTATTTTGAGCAAAAAAACCCCCCAAAAATGAAGTCTATTCCTCACTCTGGATTTTCATCAAATAAACAAACAAAACTGTGTTTGCTAGCTTACCAAATACACTTTGTTTGCCCGCTAACAAGCTAAAATGCACGAGACTCCGAACTATTTGGATTGAATGCTCATGTCGTTGCATAACAGCTGAATACTGAGTGTTTTATTTTGTTTTTATTTTTTTTATGACCTAACACGCTACTATCTATAGCATTAATGGACTGTGAAGTGAAGCAATCCTTTGTGCATGACTGTGCAGATCTTTCGGCGAGCCACGCTTTAAGAGTTTCAGATGTTCCAGTTAATCCGTAACGCCTGCCAAGTAGCTGTGTGTGTGTGTGTGTGTGTGTGTGTGTGTGTGTGTGTGTGTGTGTGTGTGTGTGTGTGTGTGTGTGTGTGTGTGTGTGTGGTGGTGGCGTGGGGGGTGGTGGTGGAGGGGAGGGGGTGGGGGGGATGAGCGCAAGTCGCCGTTGGAATTAGACGTTTTGATTCATTTCCTGCCGCTTGTTTTTGTCGAGATAGCGTCGGCGGCGACACCGCCTCACCAACGAGCGGGAGGAGCAGATGTGAAGCTGTACATACCCGAACACGGACTCGAGATCCTCTCGTCCACGTCTGCGCAGCCTTCTCCCGTAAGGAGGAGGGCTTCGTACATCTGCGCTATCTCGTCCAAGAAGTGGCCTTTGTGTGCGTGTGCTTGACCTCCGACTCCAGACCGTCCCGTCAAACGGCAGGAGATGGAGAGACAGAGACAGAGACGGAGCGGCTTCATAACTCACACGCGGGACAGAATATCCTCCATAACTGAGCAAACGCGCACACGGGGGGAGGAGAGGAGAGGGGAGGGGGGCTGAGCGAGGGGTTAAGAAGGGGTAACGACTGGAATCCACCGGGGCTTCACACCGTGTCAACGCGGACTCGATGGGATGCACAGATGTTCCTGCCGGGCACATCTGCGCAGATGTTCAACCTCGGGCAGGTGGCTGATTTGGAGCTGAGAATCAATATTCCTCTTGTTAAAAATGTACCTCCTACACCTGCGAAGTAGTGTTCAACAGGAAAAGGGCCAAATTTGAGCTGACGAAACCCTTCGTTAGTGTCAGTATTCGGTCTGCGTTCGTAGAAACGTCGACCGTCACTGCTGGTTTGTGAACGGCCGCTATGAAGCCTCGAGTTCGGATTTTTGGCCTGAAGTGACCATATTTGGGCGAGTTGGGGGATCTGACTCAAAACTGATAGGAGCGCCAGGAAACTAATGAGATGGAACGACTTTAGCTAACGACACCGAAATAACTCGTGGAAAAGATTTATTGACCTAGAATTTGATGAGACAAGTTGAATGGGAGTCTATGAAGCCGTAGCCTTTTTGGAGCCTCTGGTGGCACTCGGTGGTATTGCAGTTTAAGGCACTTCCGAATCGGCCTCATATTTCAGCCCTCTGAATTTTTATATACAGTCAATGGTTGGAACACTTTGGTCCTTCTTACATCTGCCAAAGAATTAGTAAAGCCTTTCAAATGCCTGAAATGACCATTCTTACCTCATTGCAAACCTCCGACAGCCAGATACGCCTCACCAGACTTTGCTGTCGGATCTCGGGAAGATTGCTCATCAGTCTAGAATTACTGGAGCAACATCTGATCATCATTTTGAAATGGAAAACCTCCAGATTTCTGCTCTCTGGCTGCACACAGATGCGGTATGGGAAGAGCTTTACAGCTTGGCAGCACTATACACATTTTTCTTAGTTTTTGAGAGCATCTTGATTTGTTAGACTGAATGCAGGAGTGTCTCTGCCTGTTTGCAACACAGGATCAGATGTATAAAATGTAGTCCCGTTTGGCACTCTGACTGTCACTTCAAGGTTTTATTTCAAGTATTCCAGAGTGGATGATCTGTAATACGGTTAATGAAATGACTGTTTAAAGAGGCTAATTTAACTCGCACTCCCAAAAAAAAAAAAAAACATTTGAAATGATTCATCTTTTTTGGAGCGCTGCAGGGAGTTCATGCCAGACTGAGTTTCCCTTAATCTCTACAACGGAAGGTGGACAGTGCAAAGTTAGCGTGACTCATGGAGCCCAATAGCCACGTTAATGGGAAACACACCGGGTTGAAATAAACTCGTTGATAAATAAGTATCAAAGAGGGAACTGAGTAAATGATCGACGGAAGAAATATGGATTCTCTGATTGTTGCAAGCAATGTTTTTAACTGAACAGTCGTTTGGTATCGTTTGGTCAGACCAGCTGATAGAGATGCAAAGGCTCACAGAATCTGTGTTTCGTGAAGTGTATTCGCTGTAAGAGGAATAAGAGACACCCAGATGTTTACATTTTTTGTCCCTTATTTTGAATGTAAGCAAAACCAAAACAAGGAGCTCAGTGGACACTCAAACATTGGCGATTGGACAGTTGTTGATGTCGTTGCCAGTCAACACTCACCGTTCCCCAAGTTTTAACCGGTTCCACTGGTAGTTAGAAGTGACTACTGGGCCTGTGGATAATTCCTGGAATATTTGGCAAGAAATAATAATATTAGTGTGTCACTTAAAAAAAACGTAACGGATCCGAACACTTTTTACTATTTGTATTGTAACTTTGTAGTTTTTCCCTTTTATTTCTTAGATTATTTTTTTTTGAGTTTAGAAAACACACCATAAGCCCATAAGCCCCCCACCCTCCACCCCTCGAGCTTCTGTGTACTCGGCCCAGATGGATGTTTGGTCCCAAAGTACTTAAAGGGTTGTGGTGACCTCAGATTTTCAAAAGGCTGAAGTGGTGCAGTGGGAGTTGGTCAGAGGTCTTGCTGGGACAGGCAGCCCTCCACCCCTCCAACCAAACCCTCCTCCGATGCCTTTTCATGAAAACACGAGCCAGATGCTCAGCTATTAATCACTGCCTTCTGTGTGTGTGTGTGTGTGTGTGTGTGTGTGTGTGTGTGTGTGTGTGTGTGTGTGTGTGTGTGTGTGTGTGTGTGTGTGTGTGTGTGTGTGTGTGAGAGAGAGAGAGCGTATGCGATGTTGTGTATGTTTGGATTGGCTGGGCTCGTTGTCAAGTCAATGTGAACTGTATGTTTGTGCAGCTCCTGTGCTACTAACATCAGTGTGGAGGCAGGGAAATGGAAAGTTGGCACGGTGAGGACAGAAAAGGGGGAAGATTTATACTTGAAGGAAGTGAGAGGGACGGCGGAAGAGGGGCTGGACGGTGATGGTGAGGGGGAGAGTGAGGGAGCTGGAGCTGGAGGTGGAGGGGAAATGTTTTATCCCTTCTATTTTGAAGCATTTCTTGCTGGCAGATGAGCTCCTGACCTTTTCCCCCCCTCACAGACAATGAATCCACTTTATTTTCTGTGCTGCAGCCTCGTCCCCGCAGGCCCTGTGTGTATAACATAATGTGCACAATCCTTTTTTCTTTTTTTTGAATGCCAGCTTGATCTCGAGTATAAGCGTGCGCGCGCATAACGTGCGTCCAAGCGAGCTGCGTCTCCGCTTCTACTACAGCATTCAAAATTCATATTCATACCTCTATTTGTCCTCAGGTGAGTCTGGTCTCGGGAAATCGACGCTCATCAACTCCCTGTTCTTGACTGACCTGTACTCCAAGGACTACCCAGGCCCCTCCCAGCGCATCAAGAAGACTGTGCAGGTGAGATTATTCAACTTTTTTTTTTTTTTTTTTTTTTTAGCTCGGTCGATTAATTAAATGGGCGTCACCGTTAACTTTCAAGCTCGCGCCGAGTTGGCTCTGGTGTGCAGATGTCCTGCAGATGTTATTTGGTATTCAAATCCATCTCCATCCTGCAAAGGTTTACATTGTCAAAACATTGTGATGTCTTTAGTTTGGGTAGGTCGCCAAAAAAGTTCCTTTCGCCTCTTTTCAGAATACTGTTTTCTACACAGGTTGCTTGGTTGATGCTGAAAGTTTCCACTCTCCGAATTCCAGCAACAGCAACAAATACCTCAGTCAGGTGTAAGAAACCACATAACGAAGAGCTGTCATTATAAAAAAGTGGTGGTTTCCTGAGCCGATTTAAGGGAGCCATTAAAGCCGACTAATTTCTGAACCTTTTATTGCAAACCTTCTAGACTGGCTGAGGCTTGTTGCTCTCAGTTGGAACACAGTCTTTCTAACTTGATGCATATTTACTAACTACATGTTTGATTTGATTCATTTTGCACAAATTTAAAAACACACGAGATTTAGTAAGATGCAAAAAGAAAATCCTATGCAGTGCAGGAAGAGGCAAAACAACAACAACAAGTGGGCTTATTTGATAATGTTAAAAATGTACAGTTGCAGAAAAACACCAAGTTTACATACTGCTACATAAAAATAATGGAAACAAATAACAACAAAATGCATATGACAACCACAGCAAAAACCATAAAAGCAAAAAGATATGATGGGTGAGAGTTGCAAAACAGCAGTTAAATATTTTTTTAAGCACCTTTTTAAAGCTTAAAAAAAAAGCAGCGTTAATCCACTGTTTCTTAAAAAATATTTTTTTAAACTTTGTAAAACTTACCTACTCAGTGCCTGCTTTACACTTGAATAAGTTAATAAATTGCATTATATGTGCTTTCACAAGTCTTAACCTTGCAGAGAAGTCTGGTCGAGCTTTTGGTTTCAGTGTCTGCTGTGTTTTTTATTTTGACGTACCACACTGAGGGAAAGCTGGTTAAGAGTTCAAGGGAGGGGAAAAAAAAAGAAAAAAGAAACAACCAAAGTCAAAAGAATGTGTCTGCACGTCCCAGTGAGACATCAGAGCTGCCGAAGTGTACAGATGTTTATCACTGCGACGACAGATGTGAATGGAGTTAATAACAGGTATGCAGAAGAGAAGAAAATACACGTAGACTTCAAACTGCTCCTCAGTTGTTGGTACGTCCTGATGTCCACTTTTCATTTGTGTCATAAAGAGTGTAAAGTCTTGTGCACTTTTGATGAGTCTATTTCCACGTGTTGCTTCTTACTTTTAAGGAAATGCTTAACTCGCCGTAACCTGCTCTCCCATTTCACCGGTCAGTCCGACCGCGAACCGCAACCGTAAAAGTGATTCCTTTTATGATGTCGACATTTCGACATCGTGCATGCCGACACACGAGACGTCTGATCTCTGCATGATAAAAACAAACCGCTCGTCAGACCCCGCCTTCGTCTGAACTTTGCCTGCAGCGATTACAGGTAACAAAAATGTCATGCGTCAAGTTTGGTGGGTGAAAAGGTCGAAGACGAGGTGTCTCTGACCACTCTGTCTCCGTCAGATGTCCAACGTGTCCTACGGCGTCTTCATATCGGGGTCACGGTGCTGTCAAGGGTGTTCACCTGCCTGTTGGCCAGTGTATTGATTATTACCATGGATTATACTGGGAGCCTATCATCCCTCAGCTGACCACCTTTATTTGGCATTTTTGTTACTTAGATTTGTTTTTGACCAATCAAAAAAAAATATATATATATATATTTTTGAACTTGAATGAAGATCAGATGTCATTTTGTGACCAATTAGTTCCGAAAACCAGTTCATTTCAGAAGCTTTCTTCTATGAAGCTGCGAAGTCGCATTAGTTGAACCGGTCCTCGTTGTCACTGAGGGAAAAAGACTGAAGCATCAGTGAGAGGAAAGAAGGGGGGCAGGAAGAGCAAAAACAAAACAACAAAAAAGAGTATCGTAGAAAAGGAGAGCGAGAGAGAGGAATGGAGGGACTGAAAGGGAAAACAAGCAAGGCCACAGGGCCTGCTTGTATCCTTTTATGGTTATGACAAACTGAGGAGGAGGAGGAGAGGAGGAGGAGGAGAAGAAGAAGAAGAAGAAGAAGAAGAAGAAGAAGAAGAAGAAGAAGAAGAAGAAGGAGTGGGGGAAAAGGCAAGAAAGCAATTAAATGAGCAGAGAAAGTAGAAGATGGAGAGTGTGAAGCCGGAATGAAAGAGGAGGGACAGAGAGGCGAGTGTGAGGAGGAGGAGGAGGAAGATGACGGCGCCGGGTAAAAACTAAAGAGTCTATCTGAAGCCTGAGGGAGTGACGGGTTAGTAAGAGGTGACAGAGGGGAGACAAAGAAAAACAGGGGATCGGGTGGGAGTCCTTGCGTCCCCCCCTCACCCCCACCCACCCACACACACACACCCACACACACACCCACACACACACCCACACACACAGCCCTCCTCCTGAGGGGTTCTGAGAGGTTCAGCAGCGGGGAAGGAATGTTCCCATGAAATGCAACACCCACCCTCCCATCCTCACCAGCCGCTCAAGAGCTGAGAAAAGCAGCATCTCTTTACTTGATTAATAAAAAATAAATATATATATATATATATATTAATCCAATCACAGAAACTGCTCCTTAAAACACATTTATCAATTCACCGGGATTCAGCTCCCACTCGTCACTGTACACATCATCTTCACACATTAACACAAACTAGCTCCGCCCACACATCCACGTACAGCTGCATGTTACAAGCCAGATATTCAGTTTGCCTCTCGGCCGGCCAGAAGTCCTGTGTAGGATGGCGAGTGAGGAAATTCAGCAGAGTTCATAGCTACACTTTGACATTGTTAGAAAATGAATGAGTTCATTTAAAGGATTTGTTTGATCCACGTTACCAACATTGCTTTTCAGTTTCGGTTCAATTTCATAACTTCTTGGATAACTATTGTGCAGATGCACGGAATAACTTGCATATACTTGTTGAAAACTAAAGGTTTTTTTTCAATATTTTATATTTTTCTACAAAATATCTAACAAAAGAACCAACAGTTCTTACATATATGTTGTCTAAAGAAGCTGCACACAAACTTTGCCTCAATTAAAAGTAGACTAAATTAGCATAGTTTTGATGGAAGTCAAGAGCTCTGATCAAACATTTTTCTGATCAACAGATTTTTAATGTCAGGTTTCTTTGTTCTTGACAGTTTGATGCTTTTTGATGGAGTTTCTCATTCACAGCAGGCCTTTCTGTAGGTAAACACCAAAATATGTTTTCATAACTCATTTGTAACCAACTTGAACTGGCAAGCTAAGAACAGATGCGACCGGATGCCGCAGCTATCTGTTATCGGAAAGCACCGAGTAAAACCTTATCTTGTAAACGGTAGATTAAAATGGAGTCAGACACAATCCTGTGTACTGTCAGGACGCAGTCATTCCATCATCTTACGCATCTCACTGCAAGTCAGCCAAATTCATTTGAACATGACCAGAGATGTTTTGAATACTTCTCTAAGTCAGGACTTCGCGGGCTGAGTATTGAACTTCATTTTGGAATCAATTGAAACGTGTCCAGAGCACTGGATGCCTAATTGATAGTTAACAACACATGACAATATGACGTATTATATTAGATACTAAACCAATCTGATGAAGAACATGAGGTTTAAAGATCCACAAACAACGCGGAGTAAAGAATATTTTGTCATTTTACGGTTCCCAATGTCAAAAATGAACTTTGAGCTTAGTTCCAGTTCTCAGTTGACAATTCTTGTTCAGCTGCTTGTGTTTCGATAACTTACTTTTATTTTTATTTTTAGCGGAAACAGGGTTTTGCGGGAATAAATCCAAAGTAACGAAAGAATAAAAACATTGCATCTAATCTCTCAGACACAGAAAATCACTCAATCAAGGGGCAGTTCGTTATCAGCATTCCTTCTAATACCGCATGACTTGTAATTAAGTTAATTAATTTCCTCATTCTGCGTCAATGTTCCCACTGCTCCTCTTCACGAGTGCTTATTTTGTGCTTCTGAGAACTGTGCGGTTAAACCCCGGTCCAGTTTGTGAAATTTGTTGCCGTATCTCTGCGCCCATGCGGCACGTCCTAAATTATAAATTACAGCAGCAGATCATGTGATGACTCTTTCTCCACCGGCACCAGCGCCGAGTTTACTCCGTTCGACAAGACCGAACAACATGAAGAACCTTTCGCTCCGGGCTCCCTTTCGGTCCGCAGCTGCACATCAACACCTCGTGTGAACCCCGCGAGCGCAACGTGGGCACGCACATGCTCCTCCCGCAAGTGGCAGTTAGTGTGCGTAAAAGTGTGTTGGAAAAGGGTGCTGCGGTCTGAGGCTGAGAGGGGAGAGACGGGGTCAGAGTATTTATATTGCAGAACAATCTCCCCATGTTTTGTCGCTCGCTCGCGCTCCCACCTCCAGATCACATTTCTTTTTAAATGATGGTGTTTGAGCCCGACGGCATTTTTGAGGTTTCCTCCCAATCTGTTTTTCTTCGCTGAAACGGTGGAAATAGCAGGATTCGGTTTTGACATGGCCGACATGTCATGCACAAACACTTACAGCTCAAACACACGTTTTAACACACACACACACACACACACACACACAGACACACACAGACAGTGTGGAGCGCAAATTAAGCTCATATGTCGAACGAGCGGGCGGTGCGTGATATATATGCTCAGCTGTAAAGTCAGACAAGATTATGTGAAGGGTTTGTGGAAGCTGAAGAATGTTTGTGTTAGAGCGAAAGGGCTGTAGTTTGAGTTAAAGGGGGTGATCCTAAAATAACCAGACGGCCTTGTGAAACTATGCGGCGGAGCGAAGGGAGCAGACGAGCTTCAGGAAATGATGGATCTGAGACTGGATGAGAAGGAATGGGACTAAAGAGCGAGATGCAGTGGTTTTGTTTGTCTGCGTTTTCTGTTTCAATTATCTTCAATTGGTTTATTTACTATGTGCCTTTGTTAAAAAAAAAAAAAAAAAAAAAACATACCGTGGTACCACAGGCAAAGCAGTCTACAGGACCAGTTTTACCTTTTACGTATCACGTTAAAGATGCTGAATAGATGTGAATAACACGTGCTTGTTAGGTTAGTAGTAGTCTTCCGTGACTACATTTTTGTCCCAGATTTTGAGAATATTTCATGTATTTTCTTGTGCAGAAATGGATTTTCAAGTATGAAAAACGAGCTGTCAGTGACAGCTCCCCAAAAGTGAAGCCAAAATATCTCCCTCACCCCCTGGAGGCTAGTTGATGTTATAGGTCATAAACCCCGCCCCCCTCCGTGTTTGCAGATAGGACAAACTAAAATCAAAGAACACCTCAACTAGATTGTCCTTAACATAGTTTCTGTCATATGTGGTACTTCTTATGATGTTAATAGTTGTTCATTTGTTGTGATCAGTTGTTTTTTTTGATGAGTTATTTGACACTATGAGAAGGTGTGTTCTCATGATTGACAGCTGTGATTGACATCTGCTCTGACTCAATTAGTGGCAGAGAGACCTGTGAACTTCTATTCAGAAATAGTTCGTCAGTTCATTAACCGTGGGATTTATCTTCACCTGTTTGAAACTACTAAATTACTTTAAACTGCATTTACTGATATTCTGAGGAATCAGAGAGATTTTTGCAGGTTTTTCGAGTTCAGTTTGTGTTTTGAAGGTCAATTTAAAGCTTAAAACACAACCAATCTATGGGGGACAAGAAGCAGATATGTTGGAAGCTAGCTAGACAATCAGCTATTGTACACAAGTTGTGTCTTTGTAGTGAAATTGTGACCACAACATGCCTCACGCATCTCTGGTTGCAAATGACGTCACTGGTGTAAGACGGCAGCGCCTGTTTCTGCAATATTTTGACTTTTGTACATTTTGAGGAAGTGAAATGTAAAAATGCCAAAAAACTGACTATCTTTTGGCTGATGGACAAAACGAGACATTTGACAACAACATGACGCATTTTAACAGAGATTTTTCCACATTTCATTGACAAAATGTTCAATTAAATAAATGGGGGGAAAAGATTCTGTATATTAATTGATAGTGGGGGTGAAAAAATGAATTAGTCGTAGTCCTACTTATTAAAACCATGAGCTCAGTTGTACTTACTCCCTGTACAGAGAGGAAGTAGTATTTATCCAGTGACCTACTGCTACTGAGAGGAAGGAAAGAGCTTCAGTCTGACTCCTTTCGCGTACAGCCGGCAGATATCGGTTTTTTCCCCCCTGCGTCTCCCAGCAGGCCGCGTGGGCGGCGATGCATCATCGCTGCCCTGAGTGGGAGAGGACGGTGTCGCATAATTAACCGCGTAGGCCGGCGTATGTGGGCACGTCCACGCTGAAAGTGTAAAACCGCCACAGACAAGATTATCAGATTCGGATCCCGGGCGGTCTGAACAGCGTGAATGTTTGTGTGCGTTTCAGGTGGAGCAGTCCAAAGTGTTGATCAAAGAGGGAGGAGTCCAGCTGACGCTCACCATCGTGGACACGCCGGGGTTCGGAGACGCAGTGGACAACAGCAACTGGTGAGGATGCAGTCGGATGCTCTTTATTATCCATTGAAGAAGGAGTCGTGCCGACCCAGAGATCTGATTGGTCAACTGTACATTTGGAGCGTGTTTAAATGGGCATAGCAGCACACTGTCCTCATCACTAGAAATGTCACTCCACCTTCTGAATGCCAACATATAATTAGAATAGAATTTCATCTAACATGAAGTCTAATGTTGTTTTTTTTTTTTTTTTTTTTTACTTGCTATAGGCCGGATAAATGTGACCCAATTGCCTATTTTGGTCTTTTTTTTTGTCACTCCGAGCAGCCGTGCCGTAACACCGAGGATAGTCGCAAACGTTAAATCCTAGCGGCGGCTAGCTTGACACATGACACGCTGCTAAAATCTTAAACATACACGAGTCCATCGATGCATTTTTTTCAGTGGACAACTTACTTAGAACAAGACTGAGCTAGCTGAGCAGTGTGGTGTTTCTATGTGCTGTATTTATTCAGTTTGAGAAAACCATCTCCAGAAAGCAATAAAACGGACTGGATCTCGGCTCTGTTGCTAGGGTCGTTGCTAAGGGTCGGCCTACTTGCTGGAGCAGTAAACTTCGTGTACATCACATAAGAGTCTATTGACGCCAGTGATCGTTTTCCAGTTCTTAGTCATACCCCATGTATCGCCATGGAAACGGAGATCCCACAGAAAAAAAAGTTGTCCAATTTCAGAGGGAATTGCCTTACAACATGAATACATTATATTTTATTAAATATTATTATTTTATCCAATGCCCTCCGCTGATACCTTTTCTCTTTCCTCTACCCCCCGTCCCACCCTCCCCTCCCCCTCCAGTTGGCAGCCGGTCATAAACTACATCGACAGTAAATGCGAGGACTTCCTGAACGCAGAGTCGAGAGTGAACCGCAGATCCATGCCAGACAACAGAGTGCACTGCTGCCTATACTTCATCGCGCCCTCCGGACACGGGTACGTGCTGCACGAGAGGAGACGGAGGTGCAATAAAACGAGCTGGATGTAACGATAAAATGAGGCACTAATACTGCCTGGATATAACTGGATAGAAGGGTGTGTGTGAGTGTGAGTGTGAGTGTGAGTGTGAGTGTGTGTGTGTGTGTGTGTGTGTGTGTGTGTGTGTGTGTGTGTGTGTGTGTGTGTGTGAGTGTGAGTGTGTGAGTGTGAGTGTGTGTGTGTGCGTGCGTGTGCGTGTAAAATACACAAGGAGGCTGCCAGACAGTGTTTGTGACCCACAAAGGTTATATAACCCAGTTCTGCTCATGCTCAGTAGAGTTTTTGCTCTCCATCACCGAATCGGCCAATCAGAGCGGAGGCTCGGAGCAGCTCACAGAGGCAGACCTTTCATGTCAGACAAACACGCTCTGTCTTCAGTCGTCTTGCACTGACTCGGATGATGCGTATGTGTGGCTGCAGTTTCACACACCCACCATCCATCCATCCACTCAGGCTTAGTGGGTGGATCTTCATTATCCCCGGATTGTTGATGAACCTGCAGAGATGAGTCGCCGCAAGGTGTTTAAAGTGGCTTTAATCTGCGATATTTTAAAAGCATCAGCACGAGAACAGGAGCACTAACACGTACATGTAAAATGTAGTAACTACAAACAGCAGCGCTGCTCAGTCAGCCGGTCTCTCGGTCCGCACGTCGCTCCGGACTAAAATGCCTCAACTGCTTTTGGAGGCTATTAACATGAAATGTGGTGTAGATATTCCCCTCAGGATGATCTGTAATAACTTTGATGTACCCTGACATTTTTATTTAGCAGGTCGAGCTTTCTCTTCATGACGCGCCAATCAGCTCACTGACATTAAACCAGCTACACATTAGCACGGTAACATCGTTAGCATTACGATGTTCGCTCAAAGGGACTTTGGATGTAGGTTTCTCGGATGTTTTTTTTTTTTGTCCTTATTTGCCAAACAACTCGAAGGAAGAGTTTTTTTCTTTGAAAATACAGATGACGAAATCTTCATATCGGCTAATTCACAGCGCTTCGTGGTTTAAACTGGGATCATTTTCTTTGAGCTGGAAGTTTAGACGTTCTTTTTTTTTTTTTTTTTTGTGCCGCCGCAGTCGTCACGTTTATTTGAACAGCAGTCAGTTTATGCAGTTTTGGATGTTTTGCATAAATGATACGGGTTTGACCTCCACATGATTACATTTCCATTCGATCACTGAACAGAATTTTGCTGCAAAACGAGCGGACCATGACGTACAGTTCATAAAATTGCACAGTTTCGGCAGTCAGATGCAGCACGTTCAGAAAATGGAGAATAGATTCTGCTCTCTTTTATAATAAATAATAATAGATGAGCGGCTCTGAGGTGCAGTGGTTCCCTTTCAGTCGATTCACTCAGTACAACAAGAGTATGGGATGTCACCTCTTGTTTGTACCCTCTTTGGGGAACAGAAGTTATAGTCAGAACATTTTATTGGTGGTAATTGGAGATTTTAAGTTGGCTGTAGGTGTGAATGTGTTTCTGCGATGGACGGGCGACCTGTCCATGATGAATTGATGGCTCTGGCATGCACCTCTCTGTTTATAATCTAGGATTGTTCATGTGAGTTTATAGGCAATTGTTTGCTTATATCTGTAAATATTTCAGGTAATTGTACCTTTTACTGCGACTCCACAGGAATTTACGAGAATATATCTATTTTACCACTTTTAACTCTCGCAGTTTTCACACTGCTGCACCCCACAAGTCACCAACATGTGCCCGTAAAATATTAACATCCTATAAATCCTGTGTTAGAAGTAAACCGCCTGCTTGTGTTTCCAGGCCGAGCCTCTGTGATGTTCGATTCCCACGGGACGCCAAAGGGACGAGAAAAAGCAAAGTCCCGACGGCGAGTCCAGCGTTCTCTGAACAAAGTGCTGCTCGGCGCCGGTTCCAATAAATCGCTGTCAGCGCGCGTGGAAGCGATTTTATGATTTTTCAGATCACCAAAGTCCCTGAACAGTCAGTTATCTGTCTCCCAGTCCTCAAACTCCGACTCCAGTTTTTTTTTTTATCTGGGGCTGCCTGCAGTCCGGCGCTCCTCCCGTACACAAACCTGACCTCCTTCTTGCCGTGTTGTTCGTACTCTTGTCTCCGTGTCCTTCTGTGAAGTAGTGAAGCGCCGAACAGCTGTTTCGGTGCCCTCTTTGTGTTTCTGCATTCCTGGGACGACTAAATCAAAACCCACTTTAAAAAGAAAATAATTCAGAGCCGCACACGCAGCGTGCATCATTCACGTGCACAAAAACACACAAACCGGTGCGTTCACATAGGCACGACTGTGTGTTCAGTTCATATGCAGTTCCATCTTTACATAATTATGCAGCACACTTCCCACACATGCACTCAGCCCACGAGCGGGAGTTCACCGTCTCCGGACACTCGACTGAACCCGAGTCCCGCTTGACATTCAGAGACGGAGACCCTGTGGGTCCCCGATCTTTAATAAGACGCTCAGTCACACTCGAGCCGGCTTCATTGTGCCTTCGCTGCGGGCTACGCGTGCTGCGTGGTTCTGTGTGGCCCTCTGCTGGTGACCCACTGAGCTGCGTTCAATGTGAAAAGACGCCCAGATTCGTCCTTCGTGAGTCAACATCTTCTTCACTCGAGCCGGCCGCTGACCAGCATGACGTGATGTCCTTGTGTTCGCGCACACGTCGGCGCGTGTAGATGGCAGCGCAACACCGTCACGGCGGCTTGGCTCTTCTTTTAGCCCCTCACCCTTCTGACAAGACTGTACAGGAGAGGACGAAGTACGGCCAGCACAGCTCATCACACACAGACAAACACATTCAGACGTCTCGGTGTGTGTGTGTGTTGGGAATCCTCGCGGCCAGCGGCCGGGTGTTTCTCACCTGTTTGGAAAAATGAATGGGATTTTGCTAAATTGCAGTCCTGTGTTGTTCTTACACGTTTCTCTCTCTGTCTCCTCTTCAGTCTGAAGCCACTGGACATCGAGTTCATGAAGAGACTCCACGACAAAGTCAACGTCATCCCTCTTATCGCAAAAGCCGACACTTTGACCCCGGAGGAGTGCCAGCATTTTAAAAAACAGGTGGGTGTCGCATTAGTGGAGACGGGCTCTGACGAAGGGACGCAGATGAAACGTGTCCGGCAGCTTATTTTACTTTCTACGAGCATTAAATATATTTTGAGAAATATGTTTCGCAGCTTTCATTCTGAGTTTGAGGAGAAGATTGAGACCACTCTGGTGTTTTTTTTTTTTTTTTTTTTTTTTTGTAAAGTATGGATCTTGAACTATGATGCAGTTAGCCTAGCTTAGCATGAATGCTAGAAGGAAATAAAAACAGCGAGCCTGGCTCTTTCTAAAATTCATACATCTACAAGTCTGCAAGCAACAGCTGTTTGTCTGGACTTTATAGAGGGCTTATATCAGAGGCAGGTTGGCAGGAAACGAGGAGAGAATCTGGAAGGACGGATAAACTGTAGTTTGTTCACTCCATCACAGCTTCTCTTTGTACAGATTAAACAAAGAGATATGTATTCAAAAGTGAGATTTTTCAGGTTAGCGATCCATTTTCATAATTTGTGCTAAATTAAGCTAATGACCGCCTGGCTTTAACTCTGTACTTCATGCATAGACATGAAAAGTGGTATCGATTTGACCTGCAGAAAAAATGCAAATGAGCATAATTTAGATGTCAAACCGCTGCTTTAAATGTACGAGGACTCTAAATCACTCGCTGGAAAAGCCAAGCTAATATGTGACGTGTATTAATGTGCAGATCTGATTACTTTGTCCCGTCCTCAGATAATGAAAGAGATACAGGAGCACAAAATCAAAATCTACGAATTCCCGGACACGGAGGACGACGAGGACAACAAGCTCATCCGAAAGATCAAGGTACCGGACCGCCCAGTGTCTGTTATTACTACGTCAGAGCTGATGGATCTCGGCAGGAGGGCTGATAAACGGAGAGACCCGCTCAGCCAAAGGTCAGACTGTCCTTTGGTCAGTCTCCAAACCCCGCAGCTGAGTCCGTCCCACTTCCCCGTGGCCGACCGGCCGATTGCGTAACCGACCGTCAGCTTCGCTCACCGAAGAACTTTCACTCGCGATTGTCGTCCACGTAACTCTGACACACGTGGTATCGGTGTTTTTCTCCATCGTGGTGATGATGATGATGTCATCAGCAGCTCAGTTTCTGTCCAGTTATAGTGCAAATTTTGTGCTAAATTTCGATAAAAGTCTGCAAAAGAAAAATTTCGATAAAAGTCTGCAAAAGAAAAGGCAAATTAATGCCACTTTCTATCCTCTCCTGTTATATGAATATTAGGTGTTGGTTCATGAAGGTGATTGTGCCACTCGGGTGCCATTAAAAGCATTGCGGAGGAGAAAGCAGTGAGAAGACAAAAAAAAAGCAGAAAACATGATGGAAATTTGAATACATTTCTGGTTTTCACTTTTCAGTTGAGTTAACGCTCGAAAGACACACATTGTGATGTAAAAAAAAAAAAAGTCTAATAATCATGTCTAGAAACATCAATATCACAACCCAAAGATTTGTACAGATGACTTAGTTGAAACTGTGATTAGGTGGCCATGAATGCCAAAAGGAGCTCAGCACAATCAAGGATCAGTTTTAAAGACACATTTTCAGGTTAGAAATTTAGTTAAAATAAACACCGCTATGCTTCCATCAAGCCCGCTTCCCTCCGGTATTGTCAGTCTAAATTTTAGACCTGTAGAAAGAGCAGATTTAGTGCTTGTATAACCTGATTGCAGTAGACAATCTCTGGTATTCAGGAGATTTAGATTTTGGAAAAACGGACTAGGCAAGAGCTTCTCGGACTCCTTCTGGCTCGTCTTCGTGTCCAACGTCGGGGTCTCGTCCAGTTGTTAATGCTTCGGAGTCCATTTGAACGAGGCTGAAGTAGCCTGACGTGAGTGGCAGACGCTCCCAGTCACGATAAATCACAGTCGCACACAGATGTTTAACGGCGACGTCACTCGGTCACAAGCCGCCGGCGTCCTGAATATTTCTTCAGTGGAAAACAACGACTACACCTCCGTGCAATGAGATCTGTTTTAACTCGGACTTCATTTTATTTTAGAAATGTATCCTCCTCTTCTGTACTGATTGATTATGTGTTTCAAGACATGTTTTTTTTTTTTTTTAACAAAACAGCAGCGCTTCACCTGGACTGAGCTAAACGCAGACGTTTTTCAAGCAAAGTTGTGTTTGTTCCAGGAGAAGATGCCGCTGGCCGTGGTTGGCAGCAACGTTGTGATCGAAGTCAGTGGCAAGAAGGTCAGAGGTCGCCAGTACCCGTGGGGCGTGGCAGAAGGTAGGTCCACTCGGGTCCGCTGATCGGTGGAGGTTTCCATTTTGTGTCCAAACCGCAGAGCCTAGAAAAAAAAACAAAAAAAAAACACTAGAAACGAGGCTCACGAATGAAGCAGTTTTTTTTTTTTTAAGTTTTTAATTATCTTCTTGTTATCTTATTATCTTCTGTGTGGACTCGACACTGCGCGCTGTATCTCGTTGCACCTCGGTCACGCGGGGAGCGACGGGAGGGAGCGGCTGAAGCGCTTGAGAAGTGTTTGAGATTTTGTCCATCGGTCCCAGTATCTTCCTCTGTCGGGAGTGGATGAAGCATGACGTTCCTGAGCGTGTGGGACGCGGTGCATGTTCTCCCCAACAAACTCCCCCCCACCCCCCCGTATCCACTCGGTGTGTTAACTACCAGCTAATACGACCACTTGTCAAAATGTAAACGGGGAAACGCTGCTACGGGAAATGATTAAATGATCAAATCCAACTTAATGTTACGATCGCTTGTGAAGCTGCTTTTCTGAGAGCCTCGATGATTTACTGCTGCATTTTGGGTCCGTGAATTTCCACTCTGCTGACTTTTTTAGATGCCGGTTCTTCAGGTGGTGATTTTTGTGTTACTTTCCTGCCTGGAAGTCCTCACGAATCCACATGAATGTATTCATTTTCTTACTCGGTCTGTCAACGAGATACAGTCGATGACCGCTCATCATTCACCACGGCATAAATGCCTTCGATCAATCAACCACTGCGCGGCTCCTGGGCAACTCGATACTACTTCATGGACCACAGCTTTCGCTCCAATAAACACAATTTAGCAGGCTTTTAATATTCACACTGCATGAACTTCCCCCGAGGATGAAGAACCTTAATTCTTCTCCCTGTGTTTCCAACGGAGGACTTTATGATCTGCAGGAAGTTCGAGGAAGGTTGTTTTCCCCTACAAAAAGTAGTTTTACAACCGCAGTTTTTAAAATCTGCCAACGACACGGAGCTACTGAAGACGCTCTCTGACAGACTGACAACAAAGTCCAAGTCTTGTTCAGCATTTATGTCGACTTGAAGACATCCAGCAAGAATTTGAGATCCACGATGAGAAAAACGAGTTTAAATTTCGGTTAAGACTGGCACCATTTTGTTTTATTTCACCTAAAAATGACAGTAAAACAGCCATCTTTATATGAGACATCAGCTGACTAGTTTGGTGACACAGCGCTTTAGACTACAGTGGAAACCAAGATAAAAATAAATTTAAAAAAAAACACCAGAAGGAAACTTCCTTGTAAAGTTCCCAACTTTGTCCTTTGAACAAAAACAAAAGTTCTGGGGACTTTTGATGCAGGGACTTTTTTTAAGGAATTTTTTTTTTGTGTGTGGTTTTCATTGTTTGGTGTTGTCATATTATAATATTGGGAGAGATGACAGGAAACAAGTTCCAACTAAGCTCTGAGATGGGCCTGAAACTGGGGCCGTTGTGGCTCATTGTTGGAGCTTCACATGCACAGATTCAAGACGCCGACGGCGACGGCTGCCATTCGCTGTGAAGGAGACCTGCGGCCACCGCTGAGCTCGACGGTGACGGCCGATTGGACTACAAAGAGCTGTCCAATCAGAGCAGAGCACGTTAACTAGGCGCTCGACACAACACACCGCCAGAAGCACAGATTCAGGAGACACCAGCTGCTTTGCGTCCGTATGCGGGGAACACGAGGGAAGCCTGTTACATTTTGACAAGTATGACATTATCTGGCAGTCACGACATTGGTACCTCATACACCCACCCTCCTTCCCTTCGACACACACACACACACACACACACACACACACACACACACACACACACACACACACACACACACACACACACACACACACACACACACACACACACACACACACACACTCTCCCATCTCGGTAGTGTTGTTCTTGACCCTGATAGGGATTCTGGAAAAGGAGGATAGACACTAGTGTCCTATCACCTCGTCACCGTTAGCGACGGTGAAGTGTTGCTGCTCTCTTTGGTGTGTTCGCTCTCTGCACTTTGATTTTGTTGTTTCAAGTCGTCTGGAAGGTGATACCCTGTATGCATCTCTATATAAAGTGATATACCTTTGTTGCTCTGTGGTTGACCGTTTATCAGTCTTTCACTATTTCATTCTTCCTTTTCTCTCTTTTTTCTTTTCTTTTCTTATTTTTCTTTTTTTTTTCTTTTCTTTTCTTTTCTTTTGTCTATTCTTTTCCATGACTGACAGAGGGCATTTTTGGTAAACAAAACCATCTTTCACTTAATTTCAACCTCATTTTCTCCTTCCCACTCCTCCCACCTCGAAGGATGCCCCCCCCCCCTCCCACCTGCTCCTGTCAGTATCTCCATCCCTCCTTTCCCTCCACTTTTTCTGTTGCTGTGCTGTCTCATCATTAGGCTGATGGTCAAACCAATGCTCTACTCAGACTTGGGCTACAGACTCAAACTCTTAACACTGAAATACAACTTTATTTTGGAGGGAAACAAAGAGGAATGTGGACAATTATTTTGAAATATAAAAAGAACTCAGACGCCGAAATCATTCATGTGTCCCTGCTAGATCATTTAGATAGTTGTCTTTTTCAGATGAAATATAAGTAACTCAGTGTGGCTCATGTTGTGGGGTTTATTCTTAAATAGGAGAATACTTGACACACATCACAGGGGATTTTACACCATTTTGGTATCAGAGTGTCCCAATGGCCCGAATTTATTTTAACACACAAATCAATGAACATTAGAAACTGTTCTGTTCTCTTGTGTTGTTCACTGTTTGTATCTCGGTATTTTTAAACAGGAATTCAGTAACCAGTACTATTTACATTGCAGGTAAACTATCTCACTCTGATCTCTTGATCACAAATTTAAAGGATCAAAAATCTCGTGTCAATGTTAAAATACACCAAATATTAGAGGATATGGAGTTATAAGAGTTCTTTTTTTATTATTTTTTATTTTACTCTCAATACAACAGGCTTAAATCTTAACCTCTAACAAAACTGTAAAACTCACTCAAAACATAAAAGGCACTAAGAAACAATGCAACTCAACGTAAACACAACACATGCAGAACAGAAAATAAAGGTGTAAACAAACCCGGCTACACGAAACCTACCTGCACCTGTGTTTGCTCGGTGTTAGCCTGCGGCAGGAGGGCCAACGATGTACCAGGGGGTCACGTGAATGATTACATCTGCTGTCTTGGATCTGATCACTTCATTTAAAAGTCATATGACAATCTTTCCAAACCTCACAGGATGTGTATTGGAATTTGGATTCGTTACGACTTGTCTTATTTTTGGTATTTTTGACGATCGTTAGTATCAGTTACGACGATATTGTGCCGGGATCTGGGAACAGGGTGACATTACCAGGCAAGAAACACAAGCAGTGAGAGGCTCAAACGGACACGGTGTCCTCGGGTTAACCCAGCCGTTTGGAGTTCAACTAAAAGTGAGCAATAATTGTTTAAATGTTTTTCTACTGCTCTTTGGTTCCGTTCAGTTGAACTCTGGTCCCGGTGCCCAATCGGTTCAGTTTGTTCGGTGGGAAAGCCGACCGACTGAGATTGTTTTTTTTTCTTATTCTGGTCACGGGTCCAGCTGCAAGCCGACTCTGCTGCCGTTTGTTTGTCGTCTGAGACTGAACGGACCAATCGCAGGACCTTAATTCAACAGCTAAGCTTCTGAGTAAATCCACCTGCTGTATCTGGGCTGAATTGTAAGAAGCGATCTTATAATTGAGCCGTCATTTAATAAGTAACCATGGTTACAAATGCAGATATTTTTTTTACCCTGATTAATCAAGTGTGGCAAAAGTAGTTTAAACTGCGAACTGTTGTGTTGTTTAAAATCCTTAAAAAAAAATTTTTTAAAAACTTGAGTGATCAAATGACATCACTGCAGACTAGTTTGGTTTGTGAAAAAAAAAAAAAATATGAATATGAACCAGACCGGAACTAAAATGAAACGGTATATTATTGGTTTTTTTCCCTTTTTATCTGAATCCAAATGTTTCTAAGCTACTGAAGACAAAAAGTTTGAGAACCAGTTAAACTCACGATCGTCTCGGCTGCTTGTGTTTCTTGCTCCATCAGTATATACAAAAAACAAAACAAAATATTGATACTGTGTTCCCAGGTCTCAGTAGTAGACTTTTAATAACCATAAGAACGATTGCCCAAATGACAAAACTGAGACCGAGGTTATAACCTTGAAAGGTGCATTTGATGATATTTACTGTCAAAATTTCCTCCAAATCCACCCGGAGGTCTAAAGCTTAGTCCCAGGTCTGAGGCTGTGAATAGTCATGGAGAAATCTAGAGGCTGTTTGGTGCTGAAGCTGCACTCTTAACGCTGCGGTTCCCTTCTTTGATCCCGTGGTATCGAGCGCAGCGGCGCCCTCTGCTGTCAGCCCGGCCTCACCCGACGCGGCTCGGCTCCTTTTCCATCGTGAGCTGAGCTGACCGGTTGCGGGCGGAGGACTGCCGGTATCACCGGACCAAGGACTGGGATCCACCATCCTAACGCATCGCTTCTGGCTTCGCGAGCAGTTAATCGGTCAGCTAGCGGGCTTTCCCCCCAAACGGGCATGTAGCGGCTCATTTAAGTCATTTAAGGTAACGCGCGGCTTGGTTTCATGAGCTCTCACTCATACTTGATCATTTTAAGACTTTTTTTAACATGTTTGCAAAACATCCCGCAGACACGCGTACACTTATTGCATGTTTCAGATGACGGGTCGTGGGCGCTAGTTTCATTCAAACCGATGCAGTTCATCATCATGGCCTAAAAAAAAACAACTAAAAAAAACCACTGCTAGTAGGTGAAGCTCAAAACACCTGATGTACCGAGAGAATATTCAGTTGTATTCTGATTGACAAAGGGGAAAAAAATAACAAATAAATAAGAGCAAGAATGAAAGAAAAAAATCGAGAGGATGCATCAGGTATTTTCTGCCACTCATCAATAAATTAAAATCTGTATACTATTAGTTACAGCCTGTTTTTGTTTTTTTCCTATGACCCTTGACCTCACTTAGCTCCTCTACTTGCTCCCTCCTTGAGACTTGCGCTCCCCCCCACCACCACCACCTCCCAGCCGGTCATATAACACCTCCTTCCCAACCACCACACTCCCTCTACAAGCCCTGGGCTCTTTAGCCAGTCATGCAGGTTATGGTGTTGATCCGGGCCAAATCTGGGCTGAATCTGGGCCAAGCAACGGGCCGTTTCCGGGCCAAGTCTGAGCTGTATACCCCCCCCCCCCAAAAAAAAGAAAAAGAAAACCCAGCTGCTCCAGACCCAGATTTAGCCCCCTACCCCCCTCCGCTGGGCGCAGACAGTAACTGAAAAACCGTACCCCTCCCCTCCGTCAGAGCTCCCTCCTCTAGAAGAGACAGGAGGTCAATGGCTGGCTTTGGATGCCAAGGGGCTGGACTTCTTAAGTTTCATCAATGGTAAGGTTGTCCTCCTTATTCGCTCCCCTGATGATGATTGACTGCCGAGTTGGGGCGGAGGCTAACCCGATAAGGAGCGGCGCATTTGATGAAGAGGAGTTTCTCGGAGATCTCTACCGCATTGCATCCTCCTCCAGCGAGCGGCAGCTTATCTGCAGTCCTTTTCCAGAATCCCATCTGACCTCGTAACCATGTCTTTTGTTGTCGAGCTGAAAACTCACAATCATCTAACTGTGCCATGTTGAAATGAGAGCAGTTCTGTTTGACCGTGAACTCTTTGTTTTTGTTTTTTTGTTGTTCTAACCGTGTGGCGTCTGTGGGTCCGACAGTGAGAGGCTGTGATCAGATAGGAATCAGTCAGTATTTTATTTACATTGAATGTGGCTCAAATGAACCCACTTGAGAGTTATCGCTGAATTCTGCGTGGCGCGTTTTAGCATCTTTCGGTTCTTTGTTTTGGCTTCTTTGCTCGTAACTTAATTGTTTCGGTTCACTTTTCAAAACTTCACCTCATTTCAAGCGGCGGCAGCGGGCGGGCCGATTTTCAGAGATGAAGCTCTGTAAATTCGCCACGAGTTCAACACCGCTACGTAAACAGTTATGTCATAGCCACGGGTGTGACGGCACCTTCACCTTCTTGAACGTATTTACCTGTATTCATCCTGAACCGTTCGGTACGTGTCCTTTTGGTTCAGGATGAGGCTTCTCGCTTCGGTATTTTATGTGATAAAATACTGTCAAAATGTGACATAAATGTCTTATTTATGTCGACACACTCGCTTCCCAGAACAAACATTTTTATGCAAAGCATGGTTTGCCTTTAAAGCTGCGGACTGAGTTTTATGAATCTTGTATGAGGGTTTTGGGTTTTTTTTTGACAGTTTTCCTGCTGTTACGGTCGCAATTAATATTTAGATAAGATACCAAAACCTCGCTGTAATTCCAAAACTGCTGTGCACACCCCAAACCACGAGTTATGTGTTAACTCTTAAAACAAGTTCATAACATGATAATATGTCAATGATATACCTTCAGCTTGTTTTTGCTGATCAGGAGTGGCCAAAAAAAATAAAAAAATCAATGAATGCTGCTTTAAAAAGCACCGATCTCTCCCAGCGCACCTTTAAACATACGTGATGTACTGGAGCTTTTGCTCTTGGCTACCGACCAGGTCTTCTTACCTGGTGAACATTTCTGTTTTTACATTTCTTTGGGGGGGGTTTGAGGAGTGTTCGGTATACAGTTCAAACTGTGTCTGTGGGTCTGGATGATAAAGTATCAGGCACATTAAGTCTATCATTCAAATAAAGTAGGCCTGTACTGTCACTACATTTTCCACTATTCATAATAAAACCAGACTCGTGCTTGACCAGCAGTGTTGCTGATTTAAAAAAAAATAAATAAATAAATAAATAAATAAAATGGCCTTGAGTAGCGTGTGGGGAAAGGAAATAGTTTTTTTTTCCTGAATTGCTCAAGTCGAGTTTAAAATTAAAAAAATCCGCTGCTGCATGTTTTTCTGAAGCTTAAAACTTATAATAAAAGCCATCCTATGTGATCATGGCCTGATGTCTCTCTGCCCTCCTGTTTTCTGTTCATGTGCTACTACAGCTGATCTCCTGCTACACCTCTTCTCTCACTTTAAACACCGACTGCACACCTCGCTCCAAGTGTACCCCCCCCCCTTTATATAACCGATGAATGAATGAACTCTTCATGCTGTCATATCTCTTCGTTTGTATTCATATTTATATTTTATTTCATTTATAATACTTTTTTTTTTTAATATCTTGTTTAATTTTCTCACTACACTGTTTATGCTTTAATCTAAATAACACACTACAGTTGTGTTGACCTGCCTCTCGTATCTGAGCCTATAGAGCCTGCAGCTACTTACCCAGAGTTCATTGCAGTTATTTAGCGCCTGTAAGACAGTTTATGTAGATGTTTCCGCCTGCAGTTCATTTTCTAGCTCAGTTTCCCTTCAGACAAAGTCATTATAAGTATGATTATTACTATGAGACGTTTTCTCGTGCAGTAATTTCTGTGCGTGTTCCTTTCTCTTCCTGTGTGTTTCAGTGGAGAACGGGGAACACTGCGACTTCACCGTGCTGCGCAACATGCTGATCAGGTGAGACCGTTTATGTTTTGTTATTTCCCAGCCGGCGTTGGACGTTTAACTTCAGAAACATAACTTCATGAATTCAATTTGATGGGAAAAAAAAAAGAAGTCAAATTTAACGCAGGGTGGCCACTAGAGGCAGATTACGTTCTACTGTTGGCCTCGTTAGTTTACAGTCGGTACATCAGACCGTCTCGGACGCTTATTAGCTGATGCTGCTAATGTCGGCATCTGCAGTTTGTTTACGTGTGACATTAGCACTTAAAAATGTTGTGAACAAGAAATGTGAAAACCAGGAAAATATATATTTTTTTTTTCATTATTTAGTTGGTTTAAATAAAAAGACAATTGTTCTTCTTTTTTTTTTTTTTTTTAATGAAGAAAAATAAACTCCCTTTTGAAATGTTTCTTCCAGCCAGCAGAACATAGTTGAAGTTGTCCGAGCTCCGAGCTCGTCTCGAAGTTTCTCCTCCTATTTAAATGTTTGTTTCTGGGATGTTTGTGTGGTGTTTGGAAGATCAGGCAGAAAACAGTGAGCGGCTTGTAGGGTTTAAATTCCATTCGAAGCTTTTAACTTGTTTCCTCGTTATGAACGAGCCTCCTCTTTCTCACCGTACCCGACTTGTTTCTCTTCTCTTAGGACCCACATGCAGGATCTGAAGGACGTCACCAACAACGTCCACTACGAGAATTACCGCAGTAAGAAACTCGCCGCCGTCACCTGCAACGGAGTCGACACCACCAAGACCAAGGGACAGCTCACCAAGTAAGGCCTCCGCCATTAAACTCAAACCGTCCGAACTGTGAAGGCGTGGAGCCGCTGGACGCCAGCTTTGTCGTCAGAGGTTTTCTTGAGAGTTAAACGTAACGTAAACTGTCACAGGACTGTTTAATAAGTGCAGCAGGTTTCCTGAGAGAGACGGTTTACAGAAGGAGAAGTTAAAGTCCCGCGTGAGAGCTCAAATCAGGAAGCCGAGCGATTTTAAAAGCAATATGTATTTCTCTGGGAAACTTTAGATAAGACTTTATTAATCCCCCCGTGGGGAAGTTCAGTCGTCACAGCAGCACACTTCTTTTTTTTTTTTTTTACAAAATACGCATACAATCAAAATATGATAGATTAAAAAAAAAAAAGTAAAGTATCGTCCCCCCCGGATCCGAATCGGTGCATCCCTACTTCCTCAATAAGTTTCCTATTTAGCGACACTGGCTAACTGAACATGAGCCTCTAACCCTCGACCCTCGCCTCCTCCGTCCCATAGGAGTCCTCTGGCTCAGATGGAGGAGGAGCGCAGGGAGCACGTGATGAAGATGAAGAAGATGGAGGCAGAAATGGAGCAGGTGTTTGAGATGAAGGTGAAAGAGAAGAAGCAGAAACTGAAGGATTCGGAGGCTGAGGTGAGTTCCAGGATTTCTACTGACTTTTAAAAGCAAACACGGACTCGGATGACTTTTTTAGTTCGTTTTTTTTTTTTCCCCCCCGTTTTTTTCTAGAGCTTAAAAAAAAAAAAATCTCCGTCTTCATCAGTGGGAGGAGTTTCAGTTGGAAAACAACCACAGAAAAGATCTTTGATAACTAGAAACTCAGTCTGCTGATGAAGGCGGTGAGATGTGGTTGGAAGCTCTCGGTTTTCTTTTTAAAAATGAATTCGTGAGCGACCACACATCTTGTCGGGCGCGTTAATCAATCACCGCGTTACAAATCCCTCCAGCTTTCTTTTCCCAACGTTAAGTCTGCGTTCGTTTGAGTTTCCTGACGTCTGCGTTTGAGAGTGTTAACGTTGAGCTGACGTTTTCGACACCCAGCTGGAGAGACGCCACGAGCAGATGAAGAGGAACCTGGAGGCACAGTACAAAGAGCTGGAGGAGAAGCGGCGGGTGCACGAGGACGAGAAGGCCAACTGGGAGGCTCAGCAGAGAATCCTCGAGCAGCAGAAACTCGACGCCTCCAAGTCAGTGACACTTCGGTTCATGCGCTCTTTTAAAGTTTGTTGCTCGACAGCAGACAGGACGGATCGACACTGCGTGGTCGCGATTTCTCCGTGTTGTAACATAATGAACCTTTACTGCCCCCTGGAGGTCAACAGTAGTAGAAGCAACATATTATTTACAACTTCTCTTCATTTGGGACCAAATCTAATTCATTTCAAACCAAATAGTTTTGGATCCTCACATCCAAGTTATGACACTCGTATGAATCTGTGACACCTTTCAAACTTATGCTGTTGTTCATTCAGCTGTTTGATTCTAACTTCTTAAACTTTTCTGCACTAGAAATCTCTGAATATGAAAATGTATCTAATTAAAACGTCATTTAAAGGAAAAAATATAAAGACAGTGCAATAGAAATTTAAAAAAATGTTTAAAAAAAATTATAATACCAAATTTGTAAAGGAAAAATAAATAAGACAACTGCATAAGAGAATAGAAAAGTGCCGTGACTTGGTGATGTCACTTAAATGTGCCTCTTTTATTATTATTTAACAGTTGAGTGGATTTTGCCCGTTTTACCGGACCGAAAACTACAACTGGACCAGAACCGACTTTCCGTCAAGTGTTGAACAGCTGAGCATCAACTTTTAATAAAGAGCTACGAAAAAAAAAAAAACACATATTCATACAAACTGGCCTTCAATCATCTCCCTCCACAGCATTTATTCATTTTTAATTCCTGCGCAGCGTCACCTTTATTTGTCTTTTTGTTATTACTTGTTGTGTGCAGCACCGTCAGTTGAAACCACTGGAATAAAACTGCCATACGGATAAACAAAATAAAACATTATGCTTATATCAGACCAAGTAACTCTTCAAAAGATGTATTTAATCACTTTCGGGGTCAATTAACAAGCGATTCGTTCTGATTTTCTGTTCCGACCCCTTAAAGATGATTCCAGTTTTACTCCTTCAGTGTCTTTGAAGCCGATTAATGACGTTTTTTGTTGTTGTTTTTTTTGTCATGTTACTGTAAAATATCGTCACGTGACGTTTCTCATTTCTCCTCCCGCAGGACGATGGAAAAGAACAAGAAGAAAGGAAAAATCTTCTGAAGAGAGACGCGACTCTCTTCCTTCAGTTTTACACAAACTTCAAATGTTTTTTAATTTTTTTTCCCTTCATCCCCTCTGAAGCTCTCGTGTACCGTTGTCGTCCTCTCACACACACACACACACACACACACACACACACACACACACACACACACACACACACACACACACACTGCATCTGTCGAAACCTCTTTTTTTTTTTTAAATTTTATTTTTATTTTTTTTATTTTCGTTTTTCATTGGGGAATGCATGTGTTCGTGAAATTCTATTTTCCTATATTTCCTGACAAAGAGGACAACGTGTGAGTTTCCTCTGAGCCGACGGTCGACACATGGCAGGGACCATGCATAGTACAAATGTCCACGCCTCGTTAATCCTATGTCCTCTGGGTATCCGATAGACCGGCAAGGTGGACCAACTCTTTCTTTTGTTGTTCTCGGAAATTTAACACACTTAAAAAAAAACCAAATTAAAAAAAAATAATAATAATAATTAAAAAAAAAAAAATCGCGACCTCCGCGTGTTGCGTGTCGGAAGAAGGGAGAAGCGTACGTGAGCGAAGGGAACTGAGTCAGGTGGCAGCTGAGGAGGGAGGGAGGAAGTCAGGTGGACGTCGTCGGACCCGGTCGCACCAGGAAGCAACGCCGAGAAAGTGAATTCGCGCTCGGTTACGTCATTTAACGCCAACGAACTGCCGTAGCCGGCCACGTGGCCGGAAGCTTTTTCCTCCTCGTGCGCAGGTACTGAGCCGCTCTCGGGTGTAAAGAGCTACTGAAGGTGGGAAGAAAAACAACAACAACAACAACAACAAAAAAGTACATAGTTTGAGTTAAAGAATAAGTTTGCTAATGGAGCTCGTCTTTAAACAATAAGTTTCTTCAATTAAGAGATATGACATAGGAATAATTAGTTTACCGAGTAACAAATGCATCTTATTAATTGAGATAAGTTTCTCCAGTCACGTGAAATACTGGAAATGCATTAACTGTCCAGTTGGCAAGCGTCTTTATTAAAGGTCACTAACTTATCTTGTTTTTAATTAGAGAACGTACTAGTTCACTGCTGTCTCATAAATATCTGCAAATCGTTTCTCTTTCGCGGAGCACTTCATCCTCCCACGAAGATTTATATCTGTTTTATCAGCTCATAAACAACAACAACAACAATAATAATATTCTCCATTTTGGACTGTCTGTTCCCTCAATAAAGTCAAACTTCCCCAAATTGACTCAGATAATCAGCAAACGTGCCCCTTTTATTATTATTTTTTTAAATGTGGGTGTGACCGGGTCCTTCAGGGTGTGTTTTAATTTCTGTGTTTGAGGAAATGAACGCACTCGGATCTGAAACGCACGGAGACGAAGACGGGAGGGCGATTGGTCGTGTTGTCGTTGCAGGTTCGCATTTCCTCTTTGAACAGACGACGTTTATGCAAAAAGCCTCGTTGGCGTGTGAAAACTCTTACCGGTTAACAGTGGTTGCAAAGATGTTTTATATATCGTGACGTGCGTGATGGGTGTTGTCATGAAACCCGAAGCCCACCCCTAAACCCTCGGTGTCAGGATTTTTTTGTGACATTTTCCTTTTGGGTACCAAAAAAAAACACCAAAAGGGACAATTGATTACAACAACAACAAAAAGCTGAACTACTCCTTTAACCTTCCTTCAGTTCAGCTGACTTCATTTTAGAATATTATACGTGAATGCTTCTGCTCACAACAAACCACCGCCCCTCTTTTAATCTGTCAAACAATATGTAAAGTTCAGGCGGTTGAACCTTTAATATCCCCTCAGGCCCCCACCTCCCACCCAGAGTTGTCATGTTTTATTTTCATATGATGATGCTAATATTAATAATACTCTTATGTACGGTTGAAGAACGGCTCCTTAAATCCCTCGTAGTTTTTCTTAAAGGACTCTTAGATGAATCTGTTATTTTTAGAGTAGTGTTTCGGACTGCCTGCAGTCGTCATGGTGCATTTAAAAAAAAAAAAAAAAAGCTAAATGCAAAAGGGACAAGTCTTTACACCTGCAGCATATAAAATATTCACCTGTATGGATTTGTTCAGGATGGAAATGCATATATTGTGTACATACTGGAGGCCGCTCAGTGGCCTTTTTCTTTTTTTTTTTTTTTTTACGTTTTTTTTTTTTTTAAATTTTGTTTCTTTCTTTCATCAGAATATTTTATGTCAGGAATGAACCAGAACTTGTACTCAGAACAGAAGCTAATACTCGTCTTAAGACTTCATGAAAACATCTCCATATACATTAACACACACACACATATATACACTCCATACATGTATGCCAATGAGTACACCTTCTCAGGACCGCTCCGTTTCATCAGAGGAAAAAGCAATTCTGTGGTCGGACAAGCTTAGAAATAAGTGACTGATTTTTGTTTTGTTTTTTTAAATGCTTGTGAACTACTCGCCCTTCCAATAACACCCAAGTTATAATACTTAAGTTTAGGTGGATTTTTATTTTTCTTTGTAATATTTACTGTTTACCGCTTCTCTTCTTTGTTTTATTATGTGTTCTGTCTCTAACTGTACATGGTTAATATTAAAGTTGACAAAGTTATGCTTTAACTCCCAGTGTGTGTGAGTCGTTCTATTTAAACGTGCAAAAAAAAACAACAACTCAAATTGTGCCTCCGGAAGCTCAAAGAAACTCTTCAGCTGCTGGATTTGAAAACGGGTCAAACTCTTATAAGTTTTGGTGACGGAGATCTTTTTCGCCTTCGGGATCCTCTTCTGAGTGAAATTTCTGAAGCACAAAAAGGCTGTATTTTTTTTCTGTATTAAACATACCTATTAGGTATTTAAGTTTGATAGAACATGCAATTAATGAGGATCTTTTTTGTGATTTTATTCAGTCCTCATTTTTGTCCCCATCAACCTCCTGTTTTTTTTAAATTAATTAATTAATTTATTTTTTATCTAGATCTTGGTTGCATATTATCAACCCCTCTCTTTGGACAGAAATCTAAGGCTGTTTATTATTGACTTTTTTTTTTGTATTATTGTTGACCTTTGGTCCTGTGATTTTTCATGATGCGTACTATTTAGTGGTGTAGTGGTCAGCACCGTTGCCTCCCATTGAGAAAATCAAAGGGTTCAATCCCTCCTTTTGTCATTACTTTTTTTTTTTAACATAATACATGTCCAAATTATGAAAAAAAAAGTCATACTATAGCAAAAAGTGACCCTAAACTCATTTTTTGAGTGTAACATTACATTTCATTTAGCTGACGCTTTCATCCAAAGCGACTTACAATAAGTACATTTCAACCATGAGGGTACAAATTCAGAACAACAACAACCAAGGAAGTACAATTTTCTCCAAGATAGCCAAACTTCAAAGTTTTATAAGTAAGTGCCATTTTAAGTGCTTCCTGTTCAAGGTCACAAATTATTCATTGGTCTGATGTGTTTTATTAAACATATATTATTTTATTACCAAAGTTATTATAATAGAAATCTGCCTCACAGTCTCAAAAATACACATTTGTAGAGTCATTTTGGTAAAAAAAAAAATAATAATAAAAAAAAAGTACAACAGTGTCCACCAGGGGGACGTTTTGATTTGCGTGGTTATTATATTTATTACGGTAATAATAATAATAATAATAATAATAAAAATAATAAAAATGCCTTACTTGAAGCTGACCTGGAATCAGACTTGAACACGCCTCGTACAGTCCTAAAAATGGCTTCTTCTTTTTTTTTTAAATTTATTTTATTTTATTTTTTAAAATAAAAAGACGAATCTCACTTCCGGGTGTGCGCGCGGTTATGCTCCGCTGACGTCAGAAGACCCGCTGAAATTCAAAAAGTCGGAGGAGACGGAAACAATAAGAAGGTTGTTGCTCGTCGTCTCCGTTGGCAGTTAAGCGTCGACGACTGTTTCCCAGGCCGTGGTTTGGTGCCGACAATCTTCTCGGGTAAGAAAAGGAGCGACTCGTCCACAGGGGGAAAAAAACAAAAAAAAACCGTCAACTAACACGACGAGGCGGTTCGGTACCGGTAAACCTCGAAGCGAGGCCAACGTTGGGTTCGTCGGCCCGAAAGGAGCTCGGCGGAGTTGGACTCAAAATGACCGTCAGTTTGCTTATTAGGTGTCAGTTTGACAAAATGTCCAAGTAAATATAACGAACCGCCGCGTTGTTGTTGTTGTTGTTGTTGTGCTGAACGTGTTGACAAGAAAATGGATAAGTTTTGTATAATTTTAGTCTCTTCATGTTTCTGTAAAATAAAGCCAGCGTTAGTAGTTTGAGCCCAATATTTTCAAGTTTTTTTCAATATTTTTTTTCAAGTTTTTTTCAATATTTTTATTGAAAAATAAATTTTTCAATTTATTGAAAAAAATTCAATATTTTTTTAACTTTCAATATTTTTTTTTAACGTATCCAGTGATTATAAAAGTCTCCTTTTTTATTTATATTGTTAATTGAAAGACTGTCGAGGGTTTTTTTTGGTTTTTTTTTTTCAAATTTTTTGTTTTAATTTGTATTGAAAAATAAAAATAAATTTTAAAAAATTTCGATTTTTATTTTTTAATGTATCCAGTGATTATAAAAGTCTCCTTTTTTATTTATATTGTTAATTGAAAGACTGTCGAGTTTTTTTCCCCAATTTTTATTGAAAAATAAAAATATTTTTTCAATTTATTAAAAAATTTAAAATATTTTCAATATTTTTTTAATGTATCCAGTGATTATAAAAGTCTCCTTTTTTATTTATATTGTTAATTGAAAGACTGTCGATTTTTTAAATTCTATTAATTGTGTGTTTAGCGTTTATTTAAGCAGGTCTCGGTGAGTTTAGCTGTATGTTTGTCAAGGGAGAAACCTGACCAGGAGTTTGAGACAGAACAATACAACAATTTATTATACAAATAACCTGCTAAAATCTGACTTCACAGTATGAGGGTTTAAAAAATAATAAAAAAGAAGTTTGAAAACAGTTGTCAGTATTAGGAAAAGCTAAAAAAAAAAAAAATCACCTTAAAGCAATTCAATCTGTGAAAAGCTGAGCTCCTGAAATACTTCAACCTGTGATGTCACTGCGTTTTTTTTTTGCAGCTCACGATGGAAGCTGGCGAGGAAAATGGCGGCAACGTGAGCTTGAAGAGGCCGAGAGTTCCTCTGTCGGATTCAGAGGACAATATCATCTTCTCGGCACCAGGTTTGTATCTGCCTGTACACCCCCCCTCCCCAAAAAAAATGTAGAGGTTCACGTCTCGATAAATAAAACATACAACACGGGTTATTTTACGGCACTTTTCAGCGTTGTACAGAGAAACCCAACAATTCCCACAAAAAGCTCAGAGGGGGGAAAAAACTCCTCTTTAAGGGAGGAAAAACCTCCAACAGAGGGAAGGAAAAACTCCCTTTTAACAGGAAGAAAAACCTCTGACAGAACCAGAATCCGAGGTGGGCGGAGCCTCTGCCTTGGTGGCGAGAGGAGAGCAGAGAGAGAAAAGGACAGCATAGAGATCCAAAACATTGAACTGTCGGAGGGGGGGGCGGCGACAATCGCAGAAACGGAGATATGAGTGGATAGAGACTCGCGACTGTCTTTCGCAGTTTGTGACTTATGTCCTTGTGTCTCATCTGTTTTTCTCAAGAGATGAGCGAGGGCCAGAAGCGCCGGCGTCTGGAAGCGGCCGATCAGGAGAACCGAAGTCCGAAATCATCCTCGTCCGGGCGCCTCGCCGAGCTCGAGATGAAGCCGGACACCCCGATGGTTCCCTCGGTCCGGTCCCGAGTCCAGCAGCTCGCCCAGAGCACAGAGGGTAACTACCTTTTACTGTCGAAGTCGGCGTGTTAATATTGTTCAGATCATATATTAGAAACACCTCTTATCATGACACCATACAGTTCAGTAAGAACACTGTTCAAACTGTCGCCTCAAATAACGCCGGTAGTTAAATCATCACCACCTGAACACTGATCTCAGAGGAAGGTGGGATATATTGGCAACAGACTGCAAGTAAATCCATATCTGCACACGTGAGGGTATTACCCTGTCGCTTGATGATTCAGATAGTGACATGTCATCGAGGATCAAAAGTCAAACTGGATTATCCACGTGAGATAAGAACGGCTGTGAAGGTGTCGACGGCTGGTTGAATACTGTAGCGTCTGTTTGTGTCAGGCGGGTCTCCTCTGGTCCAGCGCTGCTGCTCCGACGAAGACCCGTCGGTCGTCCTCCATGACAGGGGCTTCGGAGAGCATCTCCTCGGTGAGGATGCACATGAACACACGCCTGTATTCTCCTAAAACTAAACGGTGTTGGTCTTTTGAATGAAATGAACAAATGTAGTGTAACCAGGGCTAAGAGATGAAAAGTCAGACTTTTCGAGAACTAAAAAAAAAACCAGACTTGTCTAATCCTGAATCTGTTCACGAATGCTCGAATTAGAACTTCTTACTCATGTGACAACATTAGTTTTGCTCGTCACTGTCATAACGAGGACGGCGGTAAACCAAGCGGGTCCGTCTGCCGACGTAGAGTTTACACAACACGGCGCGCCTACTACAACACCTGGATTACAGCTAGTTATCTAAGGGGGCGTGTCGTGTATCTACAAGACTGTAGATGGATCGTTCTTCAGCTAACAGCGACTCCTTGCGTGTTGCATCATTGGAATTGTATGTCCTTCAAAATAAAAGTGCAGCATCAGCTATTCTGTAGACTTCAAAATAAAAGTATTTTATGCAAATATCTGCGATCCACTTAAAATGACACCAGTTGAGACCCACTAGTGCTTAATTTCTTTTTACGTGCAAATATGAATCTCTGCAATTACAAATTTTGTGTATTTATTTTTCCAGGGGAGGAAGAATTTAATCAACGGATGGACCGCTTTAAAGTGCCGGTCTTCCAGGCCAGCCCCGCCACCACACCGAGCCCCGCCAACCCCTGCCCGCGGACCCGGTCCGACTTCGTCTCTGGCATTCAGCAGAAGCTCCAGGGCTCCACGACGCCCAGCTCCAAGCAGGCTTCCCGCATACGGCAGGTCGGTTCAGCAGCGTTCATCAGTGCTGCGTTAAATCTTCCCATGTGCTTATTCTCAGGAGGAACAAATAAACTTAAAAGCCTGTAGCAGTAGATTATTTATAATATACCAAATCTAACATGGTTTCTGTGATCAGGAACGGGAGCAGGAGTTGAGCCAGTTGCATTTCCAGCCAATCAGTGAGAACGTGTGGCTGAAAAGGAGCAACTCCGATCCCTCATTAACTCAGGTGGGTTTGTGATCCTGATCTTTATAGCCTTCGTGTGTCGTAGTTTATTATAAGAATACTGAAGAAGACACAGTTCATGTCGGTAAATAGATAAGCAAGAATAAACTTTTGTAATTTTGGCTGCTTTCAGCATTATTTTGATCCTGTAATGTTTGAATATCAGACAGTTTTATACTTTGATGTCAATTAAATAATAGTATATATTGTGTTTTTGTTTTATACTTTCTTTTTTTTTTTTACTTTGTCCATTAATATGCTTTTGTCACAGAAATCAATTGTCATACAAAGATATAAATGAATCCCTGTCAGCAACGATCTGGTACTTTTTAGTTGAATTGAAAAGGTGTGTCAGTATTTTAACTTGTTTTTTTGTGCATGTTAAATTTTTTGTTCTGTAATTTACAATATTTTTGTTTAGTTAGAGATATTTTTTTACATGTCAGTTTATGTAAACATCAGCAGGGATGGACCTCTGCTAGCCCCTCATCTTCTTCCTCCTGGGCTCGTAGATCTAAAAGGAGGTTTCATTGGCCTCCCATGAGCTCCAGGGATGTGAGTCAGTAGTTTAAAAAAAAAAAAAAATAAACACCTGCACTGTGGTCACTTTTGCACTTTTCCCACGTTGGAGAACAATTATACGGGCAACTGTGACTTGGGCTGTCATAGGAATTTAATTATATCACAAGAAAAATAACTCTTGAACCTCTGTTGGAGACACATGGCTGCAGTTGAGCTGTCTTTTTTTAGATAGTGCACCTTTTTAGTCTGTGGTGTGGTTTTGGGGAAGTGGGCGCTTCACCGAAGACACCAAGGTGCTATTTGGTCTATCATATTGGAGTTATGCATGTTTTCATAGGTTTCGTTTAGGATCACTAGGTTTTTGTAATGTGCTGTTACATTAAAGTATCATTACAGTGTCACCTTAGAGGGATTTATATTTCTTTTCCGCACTATATTCAGTACAGTGGCTTTTCTTTTTTTTCTTTTAGATTTTTTAGATTTGATGTATTTATTCATTTTGTTTTAGATTATTTGCGTCTCTGCTTTTAGTTTCCTTTTAAAACGATTTCTGGCTCTCAAAATATCGGCGACTCCCTTCAAATGAAATCACAATCACAGCTGTCAGAGGCAGGGTATTAAACTGTACTTATTCATCTGTTACAATCAATAACTTCTTATTCATAAATCTTGATCTTCCAGCAGGTTCAGGGTGATGCTGAGATAAAAGATGGAAGTTTCACTGAAGCTGCAACATCAAGTGCAGAGAAGCCTTTAACTGCGACGGGTAAGACATGTAAACTTTTCCCTGAAGATTACTACTCTTAAATAAAACATGCGTTGTGTTTTCGTAGTGCAGAAATAAGCTAGTTGAAGACAAACTTAAATGTTTTATCAGAAGTATGAATGAATCAGAAGCAGAAATGTCCAGACTCCTGAAATTATTATGCAAAGTCAGCATCAGGACCAACACAAACAAATAAACAGGCCAAATTAGTGAGGAACCGATCCTATAAACTAAAACTGACACGCTGAACTGATTATCAGTCAAATGGGACCGAACTAGTGTCAACATAGTTTCCTAGTGCTCAAATTTCACATTTGCCACATTTTTATAAACTCTTCAGAAAAATCGAATTAAAATTTGTTTAGAATTGATAAATCTTGTTGTTTGTATTTCTAATTAACTAGAATTGTAATGAATAACCTGGTGTTTCTATACATGTATGTACGTATAGAGTTGTGATCCCAGTCAGTTCCACATGGTGAATTGTGCTGACTTCATTTTAAAAAGACAAAAGAGTACTGATATCAGATCAATAATGAGCTATTATCTGAAGAGTAAGAGGCAGAATTAATATCCAGATAGAAAAAAATGTTGTTAATTGCGTCTTTACTTTCAACATATTAACAGCAATCACAAAGTGAGTTCCATCTGTTTTTACTTTGATAATTCATATTATGTTTGTGTATATGAATATCTTAAATCATGGAATTTAAATAGCTTTTGTCGCCCTCCTCTAATCCATATCATTACCACGTACCTGCTCTGAAGCTTGTATCAGCAGTAAAGCTTTGGTTGTCCGTTGTTAAGATGTAAGACTGTTTCTTTCAACAGGTCAAAGGGCAGCCGGTCCCTCTGAAGCTCCTGCAGCATCTGCAGAGTTTGAAAGCTCAGGTGAAGGTCGAAGCGCTCATCATAGTGAAGAGGTCAGGGAGGAGGAAGAGCACAAGGCTTCAGTTGGAAATGAAGAAGAGCAGCTAGGTTCCCATCCAGCAGAGAGCCAGACTGTAATGATGCTGTCTTTCAGCTCAGATCACAGTTTCTCCAAAGCAGCTTTCAGCGAGGATCAGATCGTGTCAGAGTTGCCTCGAGCCGACGAGCAGAGGTTCGCAGAGTCGACGTCTCCAGATGAGTCGAACCTGCTGGAAGCAACCGAGGAGGGCAGTTCTGAGCGGTTTACTTTTGACGAAGATGAAAAGATGGAAGAGTGTTTATATAGCGAGGAGGAGATCGAGCCTTTGTCAGACGAGGAGTTAAAGACGTGGAGATATCCTCGGCCAGTCGTGAGTGAAGATCAGGAGGTGTTTACTAAAGAGGAAGGAGGAGAGTTGGGCTGTCGGACGACTGTTGGGCTCTTGGAAGAGAAATCTGGACAAGAGGTTGAATCTGAGCCAGAAAGCTGTTTAGATGACTCCGCAAAAGATCGGTCTACTTTAGGCAGAGATGAGGAGAAGGTGGAGTCGTGTGAGGGAGCACTTACGGAAGATATTACTGTTTTTACCATGAAACATGAGCAGAAGGAGACAGACGGCTGTTTTCACGAGGACGAAACGCGTCAACAGTCAAAGAAGAGTCAGACGGTCAGTAGAAACGAGGACGTGGATCTAAAGTCGGACAGCTCCGATAAAGGGACAGAAACAGAGGCAGCTCCTTTTGCAGATGAAGCTCGGGCTCAGACAGAAACGCCAACGGGGCTCGAAAGAAACATCGAAGACGTCGCGCCGCCTGCGGTAGAAGCTCAGGCGGCATCTTCGGACGTGGACGGAGACGACGGAGCTCAGAGTCGGACGGAGATCCGGGCGTCGGATCGTACGGAGGAAGATCCGGTAGATGAGAGGCAGGGCGTTTTAGTGAAAGGAGGAACTCAGAAGGCAGAGGGAGGAGAAGGCTCAAAGAAAGTCACCTTTGTCCTGAAACCCGAGGTGATCAATACCTCGGTGGAGTCGAGTCTGTCAGGTGAGACCAGGGTCTGAAGGTTGTAGGTGTGAGCACACGGAGGACACTCCGGCAGAGGTGGACACGGGTGGACACGGGTGAGGTAGTTTATTAGGGAGAGTAAAACCACCGGTGAACTGTGTGTTGGTGTTCGGGGGACAATTTGGAGCCGTTTCTTTTGTACTCGTACGCAACATGAACAGCGACACTTGTGTCTTCGTGGAACTATTATTTCTTCCTAAAGCCGGAGATACGCTTGCTTTAAACTTCACGGCTGCGTCGGGTATCCTGCGTCTGTTTGAAGCAAAGTCTTAAGTGTGTCGAGAGGAAGTTATGAAAAGACCATAATAAGGGTTTCAAGCACACAGCTGGATTGAGGGATAAAAGCAACGGGGCAGAGAGCTAAAACACTTATTCTCTAACTGTTAACAGGAAACTCTCCAGCCAATTGGATTTTGTTGAAACTGCAGTCAAAGGTGCTTCAGAGAGCGATTTGGATTCACGCTGAACTTTTCTCTCTTCAGAGGCCGAACTGAGCTCCCACGACGAGACCAACACGGCCGAGATCATCGACCAGATGTTCGAGGAGGTGCTGGAATACGCCGGAAGGATGGAGGGCGAGAGGAGGGACGCCGAGGAACACGACAGCGGTATCGTCGTTTGCTCCGGAGACAAGGACAATATGGACACTGAGCCGGAGAAGGAGAAGGGAGAAGAGGAGGCGGAGCCTAAGAAGGACGAGTGTGACGAGAGCAGGAAGCTCGAGGGTAACGGAGACGAGCTGCTCACTTTCCCTCAGAGCGTCATCCTGTCTCCTCTCAGCAAGTCGGTCGAGGCTGTGGTCACCCCTCTGGTAGTTATTCATATATCTTATTTAAGTATATTCTTGAGATTAAGATTGAAGAATCCGCCACAAACCAAAGCTTTTATGACATCTGTGTTAACGTTGCACCGACAGCGACTGGCGGCGAAACAGGAGTCCAATCCTCCATCTTTGCTGCTGACTCCAGACGGCGCCTCCATCCCTCCTGCTGAATCTGCTCCTCTGTACAGGTGAACACAGCGGTAACGTGGCCGAACGCCGGATCTGATCGAAAGCATGTAATCTGAACAGTTACGAAAAATGCGCGATATTCAGTTTCCCCTCTTTGCTCTATAAATCTGAACGAGCGGGTTTTAAACGACGTCATCGGCAGCATGATGAGACGGAGCTGCACCGTCACTCACAACCAGTGTATGAACATCGCTTTTTCTTTTCTTTTTTTTGTGCCCGACAGTATTGATGCCTACCGCACACAAAGACAGAGTAAGCTGCCCACCATCCAGAGCGTCACTCCCGGGCTTCAGAGACGAGCCGCGGAGACGTCCAAGCCTCAACCGTCTGTCAACACCAAGGAGAAAATCACGGTGTGCGAGCACAGCTTTTCAATTCCTGGAGAAAGACGCATTCTCGCAGTAGAAAAAAACACAAGCTTTACTAATTCTGTCATTTGAAAATGTGAACTGTACCCAAATCAGGGTCCCACGCTTCCTGGAAAACACAAAGATTGAGAGAGAAATAGTAAAAAGTCCTGGAAAAACACCGTCCTCCCACTTATTTACCTCCTGGAAAATAAGTTTGAAATTCTTGTATTGTCTATTTATTTATTTTCTTCCTGATCAAAGCAACAGTAGACCAGGTCTACCTCAAAGAATAACGTTTTCACAAAGTCTTTAACCTTCTCGTCTTGTTATAGTTTCTTTTTCTTCTTTAACCAGGACCGATGAGGTCTTGATGGGCAAAGAGCAGTAAAATCATTCAATTAAATCAAGTAAATTAATTTTTACAAATAGAATAAAGTTGTCAAAAATCTAAAACGGTGTTTTAAACGGTTACTGAAGTTTATTTGTTTACTAAGAGCACTTTTTATAAGTCTAAATTTGGGGTTTTAAGCAATTCAACATGTATGCTTTAAAGCTGACAACATGTTAGTGTAGTAAGACATGATCTTCTAAAATATCGGCCTGATGTGTTTGACAGTTTCATCAAATTGTCCTGGAAACTTGCTTCTTTAAAAGAGTGGGAACCCTGACAGCTACGGAAATGACCTCTGATTGAATTAAAACTATTATTAAGTAGTCGAACTGATATACACGATGCCGTGTGTCTTGGTGGGTTCTTATGTTTGTTTTTGTTTTTGTTTTTTCTAGGCTCTGAACGAAGAAGCAGGCAAACTGCAGACGGTGATCAACCAGACGTTACACGCTCTGAGCTGCTGCACCGACGAGGTCCACGGACGAGGCTCGCTGGAGGAGGCCGAGGCTGAGAAGCTGCTGCTGGTCTCCTGTATGTTCAAAAGACACCACAACATTTCTTTAAAAAAAAAAAAAAAAAAAGATTCGTCACATTTTCTGATTATTTAAATAATATAAAAATCACTATAACATCAGTCTTCATTACCGAACACAAACGTGTTGATGATGTCACGTCACGGGTGGCCTCGGTATCATATTAATTGCAGGTGTCTTAATTATAACTGAGCCTTACAGTTGTACCTACCTATTTTATTTTCTCCACGTTCACTATGTCCGTGATTTTAATCGTGCGCTCCAGGCGAGAAGCGCTCGGCGCTGCTGGCGGACGCGGCCCGACTGAGGGACGAGAGGAGCTCGGACTCGGGGGAGGCGGCGGGGGAGGACAGGGAATACGCTTCCCAGCAGCCCAGCAGAGGGACCGTCGGCATCACCAACATCCAGCTGCCTCTCAAGGTGGAGTTCGTCTGCTCCTCGCACAACCGTGCAGGTAGGTCGGCGAAGAAAGCATTCCTGGAATTTAATTCACGGACAAGTTGACGGTCACTTTGAAAAGCACCGATTTTCTTTTTTTAAATTAATTTATTTCTTTGGTTCACGTGCCTCGTTTAGGTCGGCCGAGTCACTACTTCTTCATCCTGATCCGGTACGGTCCCTGCAACATCGTCGCCACCCCGCTGGCCACAGCCGCTGACGCCCAGAACGGAGACACCATCTCCTTCCCCACGTCCGTCACTCTGTGAGCTGCGTTTCTTCGGCGGGGACGCCCCCGTCAAACGTTTCACGATGAGGCTTTAAAATAGGATTAAACAGGAATATCAGTAGATTAATGCATCGCATTGCTTTGTCTCCTCGGCGTTTCAGGAAGGACATCCGCTCATCCTTTGAGATTGATGTGGAGGTCTACAGCCTGGTGAGACGAAACGACTTACTCGTTAATAAGCATGAATTGAAGTAAAAGTAACAGAATGGCGACTTAGTCGGACCTGCAGGTTTCCAGAAGTAACTTTTCCCCGTTTAAAATGTACTTTTTAACGTTTTACTGTTATTATTCATAACCTCTCCTGAATACAGACAAGTGGGAGACTATTAGTAGTAGTTTGCGTTGTGGACAATTAATTATAAGTATTTCTACATTTCTGCAGGGTTGTTGTGGTGTTGATTGGTGATGTTCCAGACATAAGAGCATGACGTGTTGCTAAAGACATGTTGTGCTGGCAGCACAGTAGACAGTCCAAGATGCTGTTCGCCAACGTGTGTTTGACCGATGGTGTTTTAAGAGCTGCGTTCCTTCTTTATTACCGAGCTGATGTGGTTTGTTTTGGTGGTTCAGCATACTGATTGCGATTACACGCTAAAACCAGTTTGGTATTGTGGTTAGCTGGTCGTTGTAAGCCAGCGTGTCGTTAGCTGCTGATGTTTAAAACCAAAGTTAATTTAATTCGCTACGGTGGGTTGAAGTTGTTCTGGGATGCTGGAACTCACTGTTTGGCCTTCGTAGTGTGAATCATAAACATCAGTGGCTGAGTGGGTTCCCTCTCTGCGCTCTTACTTGGTGCTACCATCTTACTCTATTTAGTTGTTTTTTTTCCATCTGTATAAAGCTGTTAAGAACTCAATGCTGTTGTATCTGAATTTGTAGATTTTTATGGGCATGTTTCTTTTTCTTTTTTTTTGCCATCTAGTCCCACACGTCAGGCAGTAGCTGCAGCGTGGACCGCACCAACGCCAAGTCACGCGTAAGTGGGCTGATTTTTCTCACAAATTATGGTCCCGTTTGTCTATTTTATTCACCATCAACAGTTTCATTCATTTATGATATCTTCACATATTCAGGTAACGCCGAGAAAACTTCTGAACACCATCACGGTGAGTATGCAGCTTCATTTCCCGCCCGAATGTTCAACTGTAGTGGTTTTTGTTTTTTTCGTACTCGTGTATCATCTGAACCTTTTTTTGTTCTGTTTTCGACAGAGATCCAGTAACAGTCTCACATGTAAGTTGAGTTTTATCACCTTACGTTCAATTCTTCCTGTTTTACTCACCTAAGCGACGACAACAACAGGCTTTCAAGTGTATTTAAAAAAAAAAAAAAAAAAAACTGGACATATGTTTGGTGAGTTTTCACTCTGTGCTGCTTTGTTTCTCAGCCGCTGCTCTTCCTGCTCTGAACACTCGTCGCTCCAGTAACTTTTGCCTGGTGGGATCCCATAAGATCACGTTGGCCTCACTGGGACACAGCAAGTTCCCTCTGGACAAGGTAACTGATGGTGTCACTGCAAAGGAAGATCTTTGGTCCCCTTTCAGAATATATTGCGCGTCACATGGCCGTTCTTCTCTGGATTGCCGACTGTTGCTCATTCTTTACATCACTTGGATCTATTTTGTACTCTGGTTAAGAAAACACGCTCTTATCTCTTTGTCAGTTACGAGCTTTTCAAAGTGCATATACGTGAATTGTTTTCTGAAAATTGTTCAATGAATGATGACGTGTATCACAGCCACTCTCGCGATGGTTTTGCACCTTCCTGCACATTTATTTTCTGACCTTTATGACTTCTGTAGCTCAGTGCTACAGACACCACTGTAAATCCCCTTTGGTCCTTTTTAAAAAAAAAAAATTATTATTATCTATGCTGTTAGAAGTTTTCCAGACACGGGTGGGCTCACTGGTGATGTAACATGTCTGTCTCCCTCCCCCCTTTCTCTGTCTCGCTTCCTCCACTCAGATGAAACTTGAAGGGAAAATCAGGAGGCTGCTGGGAGATGAATTTCAGGAAAAGGTTTCACTCTTTTCTCAACACCGTCGCCTCTCAGCGTTTCTGTTCTCTCTTCTGCAGAAAACTAATGTCTGTCTCGTGATTTCAGTCATGTCAATTAACCCCCCTCCCCTCCCCCCGCCTCAGTGTTGATGGTTGTTTGTTCTCTGTGAATTATTTTCCTGTTTTTCATTCAAGCTCTTTTCATGTCAAATCTCAAAAATCAAAGATCTTTTATGTTGACTTCATTTTGAATCCAAAACTAGGGCCAAACTAAAAAAAAATAGAAGATGATGTACTTGCTGATACACATTCTTATATTTGTCTAATATATACTTACATCATTCAGTTTTTGTATAAAATGATCTCTTGGAGAGAAAATGGACGCATACAAAAATTCCTTTCACCTTTTAAATGAAAGATTTATTCCAAAATTGTACTCATAACAGTTTACTAAGAGGTGTAAATGAAATCTCTTAAAAGGAACAAGCTGGACCTGATTTCAGCTCGGTATTAGGAGCGTGTTTGAATGAAAGTCTTAGAAATCCTGTCTTCTTTCTCTTCTCTCTGTCCTCCTCGTCCCAGCGGTCTGACAGCGTGTCCTCTCCCTCTTCTTCCTCCCCCGACTGCAGGTGCCCTTCCTCTCTCCTCTAGAGGGCAACATCTACCTGCAACTGGACAGCATGAGCCACTCTGACGTCCAGCACCAAGGCTTCCTGGTCAGTAACTGTTAATTACACAACTTTTAGGCTTCAGCACAAAACGGGTTCATCTTTAAAAAAAAAAAAAAAGAAGATATATTTCATAAAAGGTCGTACGGGACAGGAATCAGCCAGATGTTTAGTTCAGTGTTACGTCTCTCAGATGTTTAAACCTCGCTGTGAAGACTGACGTGTGTTCGGAGTTGCTTTCTAATTCATCCAATAAAAGCCGACTGATGCTGGATTTTTGGGGCCGATGCTGATGTTTGTCGAAGAATATGTAGGATGTTAAGGTGTCGACTGACGTGTGGTGATCGGACACTTGTGACGAAGACGTGTATTGGAGGGAGGCCGGTCACGTTAATACATCGTCGTCTGGTCGTGATTATTGCATAATCGTTAAAATCGTTTCCAGTAATCTCTCTCAAAGCAGCCGGATGAAGCTCGCGTTGTCTTCCACGGTTTGAGGTTTGACTGGCACTCTTTTAACGATGTCATCCTCTTGTGCTGCGGTTGAAAGGCACCCGAGTGGAGAATTAGCGCCCCCAGCTGTTTTTATCTCGAGGTGCACATGAAGGAGAGATAACTGAACTTGCCTATCTTTGCTTAAATCTACACACGTCACACATTTTTTTTCACATGATAAAAATCTGCATTTTCATTCCGTTGCGTTTGCGGTTCTGTTCCCAGACGATGTTTGAGCTCATCAGCGGATACGGGGTGTGGCATCGCCGATATTTCGTTCTGGAGGGATGCAACTTGTTCTACTGGAACCACCCGAATGACAAAGAAACCAAGGTATGAGAAGAACAACAGACCGACGTGATGAGTAATTCAACGTATATCAAAACGAATAGGATTTTCTGTTTCACCCTCCCCAAGGAAGCAGAGGGCAGCGTCTCTCTGTCCGGATCTCCCAGTCGCTGCGTCAGGCCCGTCAGGAGGGACTCCTGCGCTCGACCTTTCACCTTCGAGCTGGTGAGCAACGTCCCGCAGCAGCAGCAGGAGGACGGCAGCCAGGACGCTCTGGCCAAGTGAGTCTGAATTAAACCTCCCAACACCCTGAAAAATGAGATCTTTGGGAGGGGATGACGTGGGAGATGACAAATACCCGAGATGTCTACAAGTTATAATTAAGAGCTTCAGTTTGTTTTTGGTTTTTCTTCCGTTTATGGACCGAAATCAACACAGTTTCTGTCTTTCAAACTGGATTAGATATTTTTAAATGCACACCATAGCAAAAATAAATAAATCACTTGATAGTATTGAAAGCATTCCAGTTAGCTGAGTTTTTGTGTATTGTGCACACTTGATCACTGTCACGGGTTCCTGAGACATGTAATGGAAAGAAATCTGCCTCGTCTCTGCTTTTCCCGCCGCGACGAGCCAAAATGTCTGCTGTGAAAAAGGATCTATTGTTTGACCGTTTTTCTCAAATTGTGAGTTCAACATTCAGGCCAAAATATTCTTCTTTTTTTTTAAATTTATTTATATATCACGGAGACCTGTTTAAATGTAATTGCCACTTTTGTTTACAGTGAGCACAAAGCATGTTGCTCTTCTGGCTGCACCCGACCAGTGATGTCACGGCGGGCGTTCCCCTTCTGACAGTCGACGGGAAACACCTTTCGTGACATCACTGGCAGCTCGAAATGTATTTTGAAATCATGGCTGCGCTCCAAATGATGCACTTCCCCGAGTACACTCGCGTGTAGTACTTCAGTTAGCGCTAAGCATGGTCGCACACTGCCGTTCTTTCCTACTTAATGACGGGAGTATTTTCAGATGGACGGCAGGAAAACGAATAAGGAGGAGCGACTTTAACTAACAACACCGAGATAATTAGTGGAGAAATTTTACCCACTGAGAATTTTATGAACGAAGTTGAATGGGAGTCTATGGAGACGGAGGCTTTTTGGAGCCGACCTCTAGTGGCAGCTCGGTGGTATTGCAGCTCGAGGCGCTTCCGCATCGGCCTAATTGTTTCAGGGCCGGAAGCTACGAACACTTTTATATATATAGTTCCTGACGGCTGCCGTTCTCGTTTCAGGTGTTGGTTCTCGGCCGACACCAAGCAGGAGAGGTTGGACTGGATGGAGAATCTCAACCAGGCGCTGTTGGACTTTCACACGTGGAACCGACCCCAAACGGAGAACCGGCAGTCTAACTCGTCCGTCAGCGGGAACCTGAGGGAGAGCATACTGTAACGCCCACTCGGATGGGATTTCGTCCAGTTTCCTGCTGCCTGGGATCCATGAAGGGACGCAAGGAAGCAGGTTTTTTTTTTTTTTTTTTTTTCTTGAGGCAGGCAGAAGATCTGACTTCACGGTTTAGCTTTTTCTCTCGGGAGGTGTGACGCTCTGTCGCTGTTGAAATGGGAAACGAACAGCCAGACAAAACACATCTCGTGTCCATTTATCTTCGGGAGATATTCTATTTGCTTTTCTGTGTTTTCCTTTTAACCTGAATCCAATCATTATCGTTGGATTGCCTTTTTATTTACCAAGTTACATTTGAATATTTTTAGTTAATCGGGTTTTTGTGGAAATCTGGTTTTATTTTGACTTTTTTTTTTCTCTCTCTGGCAATCAGCTGCTTTAACTTTTGTCAGCAATATTATTTTGTCACTTTGAGTAGCTGAGCTGAAATTTTTTTTTTTTTTGTAGCTTCTATTCTTTTGCGATAATTTACACATTTATTAGATTCAGATTGTATTTTTGTAACATTTAAACTGGAAAGATAAACACATTTATATAGAGACACTAATAAATATCGAAGGAGAAAGAAACCTTTAACTCTACTAAACTAATTTAGGACGGGAGTGAAACACCAGCTATTGAGATGTAGAATGAAAGCTCGTTAGTGCTGAATGGGAGCTTTTATTGAAGCAGACGCAGGATCTGTTTCGGGTCACAGCCGATCCATTCGAGGTGGATGTTGGAGCAGGTTGTCGTCCAATAAACTGACAGATATTTTGACTGGTGGGTACCAGATATATTAATAGCCATTAGGTGAACAAATGTAATTGTTTTCTTGTTCTAATTAAAGAATTTCTGCCTGTAATTACATCCGATAGTGCCGAGAATGCTGCGGAATAATCTCACAATAAATGAAAGCGTTCTTTATTCTAGAGAAGGTGAGGTATCTCTGGAGATTAGCAGGCAAAATTGATCTATATTCACATTTTTGCCTTTTTGTGAAATTAATATTTTCCTTATTGGCCCTTAAAAATCAACATTAGTGCATCTCGAGGTCGGGTTTTTTTTTTTTTTTTCTTTCACGTTACAGGACGACAGAAAGCCCTGAAATATTCACTCGTACTCTGAAGCACCTGATTTGTGTTATTGCAACATGTATAAACTCGTATATTTACATGCGTAATTCCACATTATACATGTGATACAAAGGAGGAGAAAAAAAATCAACAGAGGAAGTGGGATGTAGTGACGCTGCTGCACTGAATGTTGTCTGATGTTCGGTTTCTTTTTCATGTGTTTCCACCTCTCAGTCTGTCACTGTTATAAATGTTGATGTGAACTCTCGTTCTGTGCACTCAATGGAAGGTACCAATAAAATAAATGAATAAAAAAAAATATATATAAAAAAAAACAGCTTCAAAAAACGCTTCGAATTGATCGATCGGGGCCGGAGATTTGGGGATACAAAAAGGTAAATTTGTCTAATATATAAATACTTATCAACAGTATGTATATTTCTTTCTGATCCGAGGAGGGGAGGGGTTAAACCATGTTGAAGTCGATGTCGCGTTGAACATATGACCCAGAGAAATCAATTTAATGAGTTTCAATACCTCCCATCTGTTCTTCCCTCCTTCTCCTGTTAAAAGACCAATTAGCATTCCCAGGAATGTCGAAGCGGAGCCGGAGATCTTCTTCTATACGTACGGCGCCTCGGAGAAAGAGAGGGAGAGTCTGGCAGGAAGGCAGCGCAGGTCAGGAATGTCATACAGGAAGTGGTCTAGAATTAGACTTCCTGTTCGTCCCATAGCTCCTCTGGGTGGAGGCGCTGGTGTTACGGAGCTCAAGGTGATGACAACAGGGAGGGGAGGGGGAGCGCTTGATTCTTGCCTTCAGGACACCCACACAGCCGCGCTGAGCGAGCGGCCTCGTCAGCGGGCTGATCCTCACGGTGCTGGGCGGCGGTACCGTTCAGGTTTCGCACCTTCCACAGCTTTAGATTTTGAGCCATCAACTCTGAATTCGTGTTTAAAGTTGGAGGCCAAGAAAACATGAATATTAAATCTGACCAATTTCTTAGGGATTTTTTTTTTTTTTTTTTTCAATCGTGTTTTGTTAAAACTTTTATGAAATAGCAGTCAAAGTTTGGACACATGTTTTGTTTTTTGTTTTTCTTTATCATTACTACGTCCTACAACACGTCAACGCCATTAAATAACACAAAAGGGAATTGTGTAGTTAGCACACAAAAAAAAAAAAAAGTTTAATCAAAGCAAAATGTGTTTCAAATGTTAGACTTAAGTGTCGCCTCCTTTTTGCTGCGCTGACACTTTTGATTCTCTTCTTTCGTTTGAGTTCCCACATGCTGAGCTCTTATTGGTTGCTTCTCCGTCACCCAGCGGTCCCAACTCGTCCCGAACCTTCTAGGTTGAGGTTCAGGTTGGTGATTGTGGAGGTCGGGTGATCCCGTGCGGCTCCAAGTTTCTGCTTCTTGGTCAAACAGAGGAGTTTTGGCTCCAATCAGATGGGATGGTGTTTCCATAGGAGATTGCTTCATGGTGGGAAACACGCATGTAAAAAACAAATTAAAAAAACATCCGTTCACCTTTTCTGTGTCTCACAAACACACTGGATTCGTTTACGTCTCCCTTGGTCGTGATTTTGTAACGGCAGTTCCTCCGTCTCCTCCCAACAGTCGATGTTGAGATGTCGCTGCGGCTTTTACTTTGGGGAAATTAAGACGGCGGATTTAATCTGAGGTGCTGTGATGTGACTCCGATGAACTTCTCTGCAACAGGGAAGTCTTGTTTTTTTTTCACTGGCGAGGTCCTCGTGAGAGAGAATTTCAATTCCAGTTGTGTTATTTAATTCTTTAGAGGTCTTAAAGTTTTGTTCTTCACTGTATAAACATATAAAAATGAAGACAAAACTTATTTTTCCCGCTGCTCCGAGTTGGTGAAATATCGTCTCTGGATCGAGAGTTCAACGAGCTAACTGGCTGCAGGTAAAAAAAAAAATGTTAAATTAATATCATTTCTCTGAACACTAGCCACCATTTTTAACTGACTTCCTCCTGGCAGGACGACTGTCAATCAACATCGGCACGTTGTGGAGCTGAACAGCGGAGGGAGTGACGGAGGAAGAAACAACCGGGCCGCGGTGGCGAGACGAGAGAGAACAGCAGGTCAGCGGCCTCGTTGTCCTTATCGATGCGGTCCCGCCCAGACAGGAACACACACACACACACACACACTCACACACACACTCACACACACACTCACACACACCACATCCTGCTGGTTCGCTCCTTACACGGCTCCGGAGGAAACCGATGTGTTACTGGGGAGACCGGCCTCGTCAGTACGACGAAGATAACGGACAGTTGGAGTTTTATTATATTATTCTGGCGAAAGTAACGGAGCGTGTAAAAATGATTAGGAGTCGGGAATTTCTTTGCTCTTGCTTATTTAAAGCGGCTTTCGTCAGTGAGTTACATTAAAAAGTCAAATGATTAACAAACTCAAACTTCATGAAGCTTTTTAAAAAAAAAAAAAAATTAAAGTACCTTTCAGCTTGTTTTGGTTCATTCTCACTCTTTTTCGATAACAAACAAACTACTGGAAGATGTTTGTCCAGCAGACGATGATGCTGCTAGTTGGTGAGCATCGTTAGTGGAGACCAAAGCAAAAGTTGACAGTGAAAGTTGACGTTGCTCCCTATCTGCTGTATGACAACAAGTTCATCAGTTAAGGTCCTTTTTTTTTCTTTTTTTTTTTCTTCTGTGCCTGAAACGTGAAGCCGGTGTTTGAGGTCATTTTTGAAAGGTTTTATTTTGACGGGAAGAAAACCGCAAAAAGAGGCGCTTAAAAATGTGGGCAAGAAAACCCTGCAGTTTTATAATGATGCGTGTCATCTTTGATTCTTTATCATTTTTTAAATATGGCGGTTTCAGTAGAAGAAAGAGAATATAAATTACTGTAACGTGGGAAGCGTCTCCCAGACATTCAGCAGGACGTCTCCGTCGCATCACAAGCTCGTCAAACTTTGTCCCTTCTTTTGTTTTCAGTTTGTTATTCAAACACGGAGAAAGAAAGCACCCACACAGAAATGTTGCAAGAGGAAATATGTAACGCGTCCCTGAAAGTCGACGGGACACCCCCCTTTTCCTCCCTCCCTCCCCCCCCTCCCTCCCCCTTTTTCAGACTGTGTTTGTGCTGGCTCCGGGCCTCGGGGCCACTTGGCATCGCTTCCTCGCTGTGTTGTGAAGAGGTCCGGGAAGCTCGGAGGCGTAAACAGGGGCGGCGGGGGTCAAAGGACTCGACTGGTCCGCAAATAAACAAACTTCCCTCAGCGGTGGTAGCCCGGCGCTGGTCGGACAGCTGCAGAGGATCAGAGAGAGGGTCAGCGGCTCGGCCTGGTTTTCTCGCGGTGGGGAGAAAAAACAAAAATTTGACACGTTTTTTTTGTTTTGGTTTCGGCATCAACAACAGAGCGACTCGTGATGTTTACGAGAATCCCAACGGCCTTAAATCACCTGTGAAGTGCCGTCCGATGAAGGACGGCTCGTCACGGACTCCATTAGTGTTCAGCCTGCTTCGTGTTCGGCCCATAATGACTTATGAATTATACATTGCTTCTACCAGTAACTGGTTTCCCCTTTTCGGTGTCGAGGAGACTCTCAGACTCCCCGGGAGTCCTGTGGGACACCAGGTCCACTCGCTGGTTTCCCCTCTTCACTAAACACACACGCACACACACACACACACACACACACACACACCCTGGTGCCACCATCTGGATTGTTTTCCTGGTCGTCGCCTCATGATGCTTTCATGTCCCGTGGGACAAATTTTGAAGACACCACAACTGTAAGTTTAATGTAGATTTTAGTCTCGTGCGGTGACACGAGTCAACAATTAATGGATATGGATGAAGAAGTGAGTCGTGTTTTACCACAAACACCACAAAAACAAAAATAAAATATCCCAGTTGTGTTGCGGTTAATTCTCAATCTCAGAAATTTTAATAAAAAAAAAAGATTCCATCTTTGTCGCTCTTCCTGGAGCTTTCGACCATCCCACGCAGGATTCATTCACTCTCTCACTGCAGCCTGCCGGCTGTTTGATTTTCAGCCACAGCCCTGATGAAGACCATGTGCAGTGGCTGAAAGTTAATAAAACAAGCTAATAATATTGGGTCTCAAGTTGGGATTGTTTTGCTGAAATCTCTAAACAGAATATTAAAACATAGAACAAGGTCCATTTACCATCCTCTCCACAGGCCCCTGAAGGCAGCTTATCTCCCTATACCCTCCCTGTTCCTGCCCCCCCCCACCCTCCAGCATTATTCTCTTTTCCTCCTCCTCCTCCTCTCTCCACCCTCCAGCATTATTCTCTTTCCTCCTCTCTCCACCCTCCAGCATTATTCCCCCCCCCTCCAGCTCCCTCCCTTTTCCTGCCGGCCTCTCAGCAGAGGATGTGTCGAGGAGAGTGTGTGTGTGTGTGTGAGGGGAAAAAAACATAGAGGAAAAGCTGTCAGTAGAATGGATATGTGCCCTCTCTCCTCCACCCTTTCTTTACCTCCTCTTCCTCCTCCTTCTTCATCATCATCATCATCATCATCTTCTTCGTCCTCCTCTCCTCTGCCTCATCTCTCCTCACCCTGCTGCACCGGCCGGCGGCCCTCGGGGGGAAACGGAGTCTCGTCGGGCGGACGGACGGACGCAAACTGAACCTCGATGTCAGCTGGAGATCAGAAGGATGGTGGCGACAAACCAGAAGGTAACGGGACACACACACACACACACACACACACACACACACACACACACAAACATTGCTCAATGGCCAACACCCACTTCTCCTAAAGTCTCTTCACAGATAGAAACAAAACAAAGCGGTGCACTGTTGCTGCTCTCTGAGAGAAATGAATGAACTCCCCGTCACTGAGGGATCAGCCGTCCAGAGACGTATCGATCGATCACGTATTGAACATCTGCCGCGCGAGCGTCGTCCTCCCTCGGCGGGACGAAGGATCCTCCCGGCGACCAGGTTGTTCAGTCACCGACGGACTGCGTTTAGCGAGCGAGCCGCTCCGGAGCTTTTAATTCCACCACATGGTCTTCATCAGCAGATGGAGTCGGTCCAGTCGTCCTGTAAGTAGAGATGTTCAGATTTCTCCTCCGTTAAAGACTCGCTGCTCAAGGGGGGAATACATTTTTTTTTTAAAGTTGGAGGACAACGACGACACATTAAGATGAAAGCCATGTTGTGTAACTGAAAGCTCCACCATTGCTGCTAAAGGGACCTCTTGGTGAGATCTTTCTCACCTGCTGGTGGACTTTGAATGGATTGTTTTGGAGTGAAAATTTAAAGGAGCAGTACGGCATTTTTTGTTAGTGACGTTGAGATATCCTGACTTTTAGTACCAAGTGTGGCTCGAATATTAAACACCGTGGATTAAAGATGTCATGATGAGTTGATTAATGGACCGAAACTAAATTCTGTTCAGGCTCGAAGATACATCCAGTTTGGCTGCAGCATAACAAGCACACGGATCAACATATAAATACAGCGATAACAATATAATCAATTTCAACAGTAAGTTAAAAAAAAATTATACATTTAGGAAGACAACAATTTGAATAATCGGTCAATAGTTTGCGTCACTTTTCGAGCAAAAATGCGAAATATTTCCTGGTTATAGTTTTTCTTTGTCATTTGTGAAATATCTTTAATTTAAAATAATCTCAGTCATTTGAAAAAGTTTGCACGAGTGTTTTTTACTGCTTTTTTTTTTTCCGTTCAGCCGGGAAAAGAATTGGCAGATTAACCGACAAGGGAAATGATCTTTATTTGCAGCTCTAAACTCATTTGCATCGTTTCATATGTTGATGCCAGATCCCAAAGTTTTGGTCTGTTTGTCTGCGGCTGAACATGAAAAAAAAAAAACCAGCGGCGACAACAACACCGTAACACAATCCAATTTCAAGATGGAGCATTTAAATAAATACATTCACATTTCGTTGAATAGAATTGGGAACTATTTTGACGCTCAATCAGCTGTTTGAGTCCCTTTTTAAAGCAAAAACATCAAATATATACTTTTCTCTGCTTCGCAATTGTGAGAATTTGCTGCTTTTTTTTTGTCAAATAAGCTTGTTCGGGGAAATATCTTCGACATATCCAGATACTTTAAAAGGTCACTTTTCATGGAGGTTTTCCGCTACTTGAATTTGCAATCAATCGTCAGGTTAATCAATAAGGAAAATAATCTTTAAATGCAGCTCATTAGCGTTGATGCTTCTCATTCAGACACACTGACCTTCACTAAATAATGTACAGCCTTTTTTTTTGTGTGTGTGTCCCGCATGTGCAGCTCTTTAGTTTATTGTTGTGCAGAGTCGCTGCTCTCAAATTTGTTCTTGATGGGAGACAGCAGGAGTGTCCCATGACCTTCCTCGGAGACGAGGGACAAATCCCCGTTTGTGTAACGGAGAGACGTCCAAACATCTCGTGGCTCCGACAGAACCTGAACTTTCGGCGATAACTCACGACCGCCGCGTGTTGCAATCTCGCTGCAATCCTCCGAACTTTCAAACCCCCGACGCGGCACGTTTCTCTCTGCTGAGTCACCAACCAAGTCATTATTCAGTGAAGACCAATTAAGACGTGTAATTGGAACGGGAGCGCCGTCGCGGGTTTTTCTAACTGACTAACAGATGAGAAATGATATCCGGTTTACCTGCTGACAACAGAGCTATGAAAAGAGCCTCTCCATTAGAGAAAGGTTGGACTCGGGCCTCGCAGCGTATCGCATTCCCTAAACATCAATACCGCTGCCGCATCGCATGCTTCAAACTCTCTCGTCGTTTTTTTTTTTTTTTTTCATGGATGATGAGGTGTGGGTCTCACAATCATAAGAAAAGAAGAACACAGAGGAGACAATATGGCGCGACCTGACTTAATCCACTTTTATTTTCCCTCCTTGTGGGAGCAGACTTTTATAAGAAACAGGAAGTTTGATGTTGCCATGGTTTCCGTGAGTTACACCGCGTGGGCATCGACTCCAGACCGGTCTTTTTTCTTCTTTTTTTTTAGCCTGTATTTGTTTACATTTTGGAAAATGAAGTAAGCAGAATTTGCTATTAACAGCTCCTTTTTGCTGTTTGCCACTCGATGAAGAGACAACTATGACTGAATAACCGTGATAAAGACAAATACATAAAAAAACGGTCGATTCTCAGGCAAGTTCTGAACTGTATATTGATTTTTTTTTTTTTAATTTATGATTTCGAAGGGGATTTATGAAGGTTTATTTGCAGTGTCGGCTAGATTTTTGGTTTCTTCTTTGAAGTGTCTTTAAACACGAATGAGGAAAGTGATGATGACACGACGGTTCCTCAAACACATTGTCGAGGTAATTCTCTCTTTCCACCAAAACTATGCAAATTTTGAACAAATCATAGTTTGGTGACCAGCTGACTTTGCTGCGATTTGATTGGCTTTTGAAAAGAGGTGACTCGCCTTGAACTGACTGACCGTTCTGAAACTTGACGAGCGTGGTCGCAGGCGACACCGTCAGCTGGCCCGAGTCGAGCTGAGTCGGCGTTTTTAAGCAGTTTTTGCCTCGTCATGAATCTTTGATCTGAACTGGGGCTTTACAGTCTGAAAACTTCTGGCATATACACAGATTGTTTTTGGTGGGAGGACACCACACAAATGGTGCCGAAAGTATGAATTCTACCAAGTAAAATGTTATCTACCCAAAGTTTCCCCCAAATTCTGGCCACACTTTTGCCAATTCTTGTCCCAAAATATCATAAATTATCTCGTATTTATGACATCTTTTCTCATAATTATGTTTTTTTTTTTTTTTTTTTACTTGCCTGAATGCAATACTTAACATCGAACAGTGAAACATCAGCGTAAATTATGGGAGAACTTTTCAGGACAATAATCAGCAGTTATAATATAAAAGCGTATTGTACTTTTCTTGAGTTGGTAAATGAGAAACGGATTAAAAAAAAACATGAAATAAGGCGAAAGATAATTAGTCTTGACAGACGAGCTCCCTGCCGGGAACGAACCTAATCTTGGCACTTTGGATTTTATTTCTCCAAACATTTCTTGGAGGCAGAAATAATAAGACCGGTGAGTGAGTTAAACTTCACTTGACAGGTCGTCGGGTCTCTTCCAGCCTCTCTGTCATGGGAACGGCTGAAAACTGCAATTTCTTTCTAAATGATATTCAATACCACGACGTTTTATAGATACTCATCCACTTGGGACCAAACTTTTCCAACAGGGTTTCACCCAGAACATTTTTGGTTCGACTTTAAACATCCTCTCGTCTCTTTTTTATTTTTCATTATTCTTATTATTATTATTGATGGTTAAAGTTTTATTTCATGTTTTATTGTGTCTTTGTTTCAGATGCTATAAAGCACTGCAGGATGCCGAGTAGGTCGTGCATCATAGTTTGAGGCGATCAAACCCAGAAACCCACAAGAACTGAGAACTGAGCCCACTTTTGTTGCACATGTTGCCACAAGTTTTGATAAAAAACACCACAGTTAAAAATTTCTTAAATCGTCAGAATCAGTATTTAAATTAGAGAAGTTTTCATTTTATTTTGTTAAATAGTCAATAAAAGACATATTTACAACTGTAAAAACAAAATTAAAAAAATTTGACTATAAGTTGCTCAAAATGAAATAAAAACCAAGAATCGCTGCAACAGGACCACAGATAGAATATTTATTCTGTTTATTTATATTCCTTGTCAATACCTGGTGCCTACATTACCCACAATGCAACTCAACCACCAACAGATTTAGGTATTTTCTGCTACTAGTACCTAATTCTTTTTTTTAAGTTGACTGGTCAAAACATCTATGACGTAACATTTTTTTTTAAATTTTTTATTAATTAAATCTGAACATGTCTCCCGTTCTGCGTTTTTTTTTTTCCCCCCTCTCAGACGTGGTCCCGGAGGCGGAGGTATGGCCGGAGGTGGAGCGGGCGGAGTGTCTGGCCCGCGGCGCCGCCCTGAAGTGGGCGTCGGGTGTTTTCTGTCGGCCCGAACATCTGGAACGTCTGGGCCAGTACAAGAAGAGAGAGAGCCAGCGGACCGCCTCCGTTCACACCAGGCTGAAGGTGACGGCGGGCGGCACCGAGACACAAAATGTATATTCAATACGACTTATTAACGACAGTGCAATCGTTTCTGTGTTGTTGTTGTTGTTGTTGTTTTTAAAGTCTATGGTCCAGTCGTACCTGGAGGGCGTCGGCTGGGGTCTGGAGCAGCTGCGGGAGGCGAGGGCCGAGCTGAAGGAGGTGTCACACGCCCTGAAGAAAGCGGGACTGGAGTCGGATCGAAACGCAGACGGGGTGAAATCTCTGGAGAGGCTGAGAGACGTGTCGGTCGACCACCGGCAGCTCCTCGCCGCCGTCAGCAACCTGCCTCGACTTTACTCCGGTGAGAGGCTGCCGGGACGTCCGGCGGTCCTTTCATCCAGCGGGAACCCGAGCTTTCCTGTTTAACTTACAGGCACCAGTTTCTTACGTGAATTAGAATTGGGTCGTCGTCAGGTGCTAAAACGCATCCGTGTCAACTTAATCCTACTGTACCACGAGGGGCTCTTTATAACATTCAGTACTTCCGTTCTGTACACGGTGTCGATAAAATATAATCAAGCTGTCTGCAGATCCTTAAAAAAGTCCAAAAAACAAATCTTTTTTTAAATTATAAGGCCATAAAATGTTTTAAATAGTCTTATTTTGCTTTGAGTTTTAACTTACTTTGAAAGTTGTTCCTGTTTGTGTCCAACCGCTTTACATTTCTGTTTTTATTGGAGAATTGCACCAAAAAACGCTCCAACAACAGAAGAATGTTTCTTTTTTTTATTTTACCGACTAACTGGTGTCTGAATTTGAACATTTTCTTCACGTGACCGTTTCAGATCAGAAAATATTTCCACTAGTTCCCAATAAGTTTTGAGTAATGAACTTTCTCCCTTCTTTTGCAGTGCGCAGCCTGGTGTTGGAGACGGAGCGCCTGGTGGAGTCGCGGCGGCTCCTGGAGGCCCACGCCCGGCTGATGGATCTGGAGCACTGGCAGGACGACATCCTCTGGCAGCTCCACGGCGCCGCCGGGACGACAGGAAGTGCTCTCTGCGCCGAGGACCGGGAGCTGGTGGACAATTACTTCTCAGGAGTCGGGCAGCTGGTGGACGCTTTGGGTCAGGAGATCTTTTACACGCAGCGTTACAGTTTAACCTCAGCTTGGTTTTAAGTTTTCATCAACCAGTTTATGCAACAGTTTGTTGTATATTGTAAGTCAGTGTGGAATAGTTTTTTTTAATTTTTTTTTATTAGTTGTATGGCATGTAACATCAACAAAACACAGAATCAGTGGTAAATAGATATAAACACGTGTTATACAAAGCAGATAATGAGGATTTGATGTGATGGTCACATGACTAAATGACAGAATGATATTTATTATCAGGCAGCCGTGTTTCTGATGAAAGCACAGAGTCTGATGAGGTTGAACCCTGACGTGTTCCCTCTGACCTTTGACCCCGGTCACTGCAGGTAAGGAGCTGTGGGCGGTGGTGAGCAGCGCTCTGGCCCTGGCCCGGCAGAACCCAACACCGTTCGTGTCGGCCGTGAGGATCGTGGAGCGCGAGGAAGCCTTGGACCGAGCCCTGCTGGAGGAGAGAAGCGGCGGCAGACCGCTTCCTCCGGGACGACCTCGCTGCTGGAGAGCCTGCTTCTTCCAGGTCAGCACCGACTCGCACAAAACGTTCAAACGTGTCCGTTTCCACTCCGCCTACGACGTCTCTCCGTTTCCTCTCAGGTACTAGAGGAGGCCGTGTCCGCCCGCTTCCGCAGCGTCTCCTACCTGCACACGCGCGGCCCGGGCCTGGCGGGTCACCTCTCCGCTCTGCAGCACGGCATCATGGCCGACCTGGCCACCGTACGCCACCTGCTGGAGCACTGCGTCCCGCCGCACTACCAGCTGACGGGCGCCTACCTGAGGGCCACCCACCGCTGTCTACACGCGCACCTGGCGCAGGTCAGTGACGTCACGGGGAAGGAAACAATAAAAGCTTTTTGGATGATATCTTGAGAATCTTTTAGATGTAAATATGGTGTTTTTTTTTTTTTTTTAATTAGCAGTTATTTGCTTTTATTTAACAAGTGACAACCTGACTTTGCACATGTAAGTGATGTTTTGTGGCCTAAGGTTAGCAGCTGGGACCTGGAGAGTGGGGAAATCTTCGCTGTGCTCAACTGGGTGCTGCACATCTACAACAGGTGAGCTTCTTTTATTTTGTGTGACTCTCAGCTTGTGTAACGTGTAGCTGCATTTACATGAAGGATAATGACAATTTTGACTTGAGGTGACTTGATATGTAGAAGCAAATTCCTGATTTGTGTCCTTTTTTTTTTCATCTTCACTTTTATCCTGTAAGTTTAACATGAACCTAGAAAATCTCGCCTGACGCATGTTCTCTGCCATGTTTCCAAACCTCTTTCCTTTAATTACCATCAAAATTGTTGTGAAATCGTCATCTAAAGTTCAGCTTCCAAATTTGCTCAGAGCGACACAAAGCAGCAGTTTTACGTTTTTAAAAAAAAACATTTGCGTTTACGACTTTGCTAATTTCTGCAATTTTACTGCAAAAAAATACTTTTTTCTCAACGCAACAATCACACACACACACACACACAAAAAAAAAACACAAATTGAATGAAGCATTTTTAAATCAACTGGAGGCATTTCAGAGAGTTGCCGGGACGTCCTGATGTTTTCAGCATCATTCTGAGACGGGATTTATCCGATTTTGACAAAATACCGCTCAGATGAAAGAAAGCAGTCCTAAAAAAAAAAAAAAAGAAGTTCCTTTATGTGTGAGGTCAAGTTGAATATACAGACTCGCAGGAACGTTAACCACCAACAGTCTTCCTTCGGCAGCCCGGACATGATGGGTCACCCTGAGCTGGTGGCTGAGATGGAGAAGGAGGAGCTGGGACCGCTCATCTCCTCCGAGGGACTGGAGCAGCTGCAGAGCAAATACGTGCAGAGCGTTCGGGTGAGTTCGAAACGCAAGACGACAAAAGTGGTGATTTATATCCTCGCGAAGGGGAAAAACAAAGAGTCCCCACGTATACTGGGAAACTTCTCATCTTTAGTATGTAGCTTCGCCGCGACGGTAACATCTGGAAGATTTGTTTCGTCGTGGCGTTAAGCTGTAATTGCAGCTGTGTTTGTTTGTTTTGTTTTTTTTTGGGGGGGGGGCTTTATGACTCGGTATTAATTAAAGATACAGGGTATTAAATAAATATAAATCTTTGAGATTATTACTTTAAGAAGACACTGTGAAGTTTTGGACATACACATATTGCATATTTCCACATGTTGGGAATGTGAGAAAGTTAAAGTGTAGAGAACCCTGTGAGGAAACATGATGGTACCTGTGTTTTATCATCAATATATTCTGTGTGTGTGTGTGTGTGTGTGTGTGTGTGTGTGTGTGTGTGTGTGTGTGTGTGTGTGTGTGTGTGTGTGTGTGTGTGTGTGTGTGTGTGTGTGTGTGTGTGTGTGTGTGTGTAGAAGAGTGTGTCCGAGTGGATGCACAAAGCTCTGCAGGTGGAGCTGCAGGACTGGCAGCGAGATCAGGAGCCGGACACGGACCATGAGGGTTTCTACCAGACCAGCCTGCCCACCATCATCACGCAGGTAAAACACACTGCAGGAATACGTACACACATTCAGGATGTCTGCAGGCAAATATTGGACTTTTATATAAATGGCATAATAAAGATGTCTTGAATTTAAATTTTGGGCTGCGCAATAATGAATCACTTTTATTCCTTCAATTATTAAAGATAATTTAATTTTGGCCGGTCAAAATGCGACATTTTTAGAAATCAAAAATGTAAATGTACGTAGATGCTCTCGCGTGCCATCCTGCTGTGTGTATTTTGTGTATTTGTGTTGGTGATGGTAGATGCTGGAGGAGAACGCCCGGGTGGCTCTGATGATCGGAGAGTCCCTCAGAGACCAGACGATACAGATGGGGCTGTATGAGATGGAGAACCTCCTCAACAGGTGTGTGTTCGCGGAGGTTTTACCTTTTATTTATCTCCACTTCTTCACGAGAAATATCGTTTGACCTTTTGTGGACCCGAGTGACACATCTTCATTTTTCTGACTGTAAAACTGAACTCCTTCCATCTGCGGAGTCCCACAAGGGTCCATATTGGGTCCTCTCTTTATTCTCCTTTTGCATGACTCCTTAAAAGTCATATTATACACAAGTTTGGCTGCACTGTTTGTCCTTTTTATGCTGATGATTTTCATATTTATGTGCAGCATTTATAAAAACAGGAGAACATTCAAATCTGTCTACTTTCTCCAACTGCATCAGTGATTTTTGGAGATTTGAAGCCTCCAAAACTGAAGTTTCTGTCTTTGCTTCCAATCAGACCCTTGAAATTTACTCTACCTGCTTGTTCAGTTACATTTTTCCAGCATGGTTGTTCCCCACTCACAAGACTGCTTTATAAATAAAGATGTACTTGCTTCCTTTTATCTTCCAGGTTTCGAGAAGCTCTGGTGGACTTTGGGAAGGAACACCGCAGGGACCCGAACAATAAAAACAAGTTCTACCTCCACTATCTGCTCGCCTCCATCAGCAACTGCATCATCCTCAAGTGAGATTAAGGCTGAGATTTTGTTTCAGAAGTTTCATAAAAAAAACATTTTTTTAACACTTCAGAGGCTAAAAGGGTTCAAATCATGTCAGCCGACATCTTAAGGTATCCTGGTAATGTTTCCTCCGATGTTGACTCACCATTTACTCCTAATGTGACAGAGAGAAGCTTTCTGCCGTGTGAGCAAACAACCATATTCATTGTCATGCATATAATCTGCAGATGATTCTCTTAGTTAATTGCTAAATGTAGAAAATACGCAAAAGAAAATATATATTATAAAAAAAAGTGCCTCCGTCTTCAAACGGGTGTTTTGAACAACCATCCCTCCAAAACCCAAAGACATCAGATTTACTCCCACGTGAGACGGAGAGAAACCGTGAATCATTTTATTCGTGAAGCTGGAACGAAAGCTGACCGTCGTCTCGTGTTCGATGCAGGAAGTCGACGGAGAGTCTTCAGCAGCAGCAGTCGTCCCGCTCGGCGGGTCAGTTCTCCCGGACTCCCCCCAACCCTCTGGCAGCTCTGGACCGGGCGGTGCGGCGGGCGTGTCGCCTGGTGATGGATCAGCTCCTGCTGGACCTGCAGCCGTTCCTCCCGGGCCTGCTGACCCGACCCTGGCTGGTCCAGGGAGACCCCGCCCCCAAACTGTGCCGCGTCCTGGAGCGTCACCTGGAGCTGTACGGCCGAGTTCGACCGCCCTGCCGGCAGGTAAACAGACGCTGATGCTGATGCTGATGCCGGTGCCGATGCTGATGCCGGTGCCGATGCTGATGCCGGTGCCGATGCTGATGCCGGTGCCTGTGTGTGCAGCGTCTGCAGGAGGAGGCCCAGTGGCTGATGGTGGTGGAGTACGTCAGGGCTCTGATGCAGAAGAAGCTGGTGTGCCGCGGCGGCGAGGAGAGACGGCAGCTCGCTCAGCGGATGCTTCAGGACGACCAGCTGTTCAGAGAAATCTTCCACAGCCTGGTGAGGATGTCAATTCACCGCCGATATTTACTGCGACCGCTCACGATTCAGAAAACGTTCTTTTAATGCATTTAAACACCGGACGGTATCGTGACAGATGGATGACTGCGGAGCCGCAAAGTCTTCGGTAATATATCAATATAGGACATTATGAAATTAGGGGAAATTACATTATTAGAATGACACAAATTAAATATACGTCATGATACAAATCGACATTATGAAATTAAAAAGTGACGTTATAAAATAACTTCTATTTAGAATAGAAGAAAGTCATAAATTAATTTAAAATGATGAGCTAAAATGAATATAATAAAAGGTGACATGAAATAAAAATTGACATTATTAAAGTAAAACGTGACATTAACTATGAAAAGTTATTATAAAATAAAGAAATGTAACATTAAATTAAAGATAACCTCCTTAAATACAAAAATATGAATATATATGATATACAATATATATCATATATATATATGTAATTATATATATGAAACAAACATTCATTTAAAAAAAAATGCCATCATAAAAGAGTACAAATTATTAATATAAAATAATGGATGAAAATAAAAACTCAAATAAAACACACTTTGTCAAGAATATTGAAATAATTTAGTTTAACAATGAGTTTAAATAAAGTCATTATATACTTTGTTTAATACTGACAGCGTTGGAGCTCCATATATGATCCACTAATCACCAGATATTTTCATGCCACTGTAACGGCTTGATTGAACACTTTTCATCGAACTACTAAACATCAGTTTCAGTGAAGAGCTTTGACAGAAACTCTTGAGTTCCTGCCTCCGTGTGTGTCTGAAGGAGGCAGACGGCTCCGTACCTGAAGTCAACCCGTTGGCTTTGCTGCCCGTCCTGGTCGACTTCATCCGACTCAAAGACCCCGGCATGCTCATACTGGAGGTGTCCGGACTCGCAGCCAAATACCCCGACATCAGGTAACCCGGCTCTCACTGACGGACGAAACCACCGGAATAAAAATCATAATAATAATGTCTTCCATTATTTCACAAATGATTGTTTCATCTTTTGTTTTTTTGTTTTGTTTTTACAACCTGAGATTATTAGTATCTAGATGGAGGGAGGTGATGGATGGGCAAAACAATAAATAAAAAAAATAACTGTAAAGATAAATGTTTGTAATATAAATATATTAAAATACACAATATATACAATAAAAATAGAATAATATTAAATCAGACTAACTTAATCTACATGTTCACGGCGTCCCCTCAGTGAGGAGCACGTGTCCGTGCTGCTGGACGTCCGCGGTGACGTCTCCAGGGACGTCAGAGGCGCCGTACTGGACCTGCTGGAGCAGAGCGCCCCCCCTCTACCGGCCGGATACCGACCCATCTTCACCGACATCCTGGTGCCCCCCTCCACGTTGGCCTTCTGCCTGCCCACCGCCAAGTGCGCATGAAACTGAAACTGCTGACTTTCACATTTAAAAACAGTTCAAACGTGCAGGACGAGGCGGCAAAAAAAACAAAACGCAGGTGAGTCGGTTTCTGGTGTTTTACGTTGATGGACGGCGTCGAGTTTTTTTTTTTTTTTTTTTTTTTTTCCCCCCCCTTCACCTCCATCCTGCTTCGCATCACAGTCTTCTTAAGTCGCCGGATGTTTCAGGGTTTTCCTGTCGAGCGAAAGGAGAGTGATATGACGCACATGGATGTGTTTGGGATGTGAGTTGGTGACTTGCTGGTTCAGGTCTGACTTCAGTCGAAAGGTTTTCTTTATCGTCTTAAATTATCTTTTACTCTCTCTCAACGTGTTTGCTACCAGGTTTAACCGGACGGGGACATTTAAAGCAGCTGGAAGCAGAAGAAAAACTGTTTCTTTATGTACGCGTGGGATTTCTCCTGTATTTTATCAGCTCAGTGAAAAATGTGTCTTTTGTGTGGACATTTGGGAAGTCAAAAATATATATTTTTTTGCCATTCTGATACTTTGCAGTCCTCATTGGGAATCAATACACATTAACGGCCTCTGGAGAGCGACACCCAGTAAACAGTTGTAAGTGCTGCTGTTCTCTTTGAGCCCCCTTTTTTGTTGTTTTGTTTACCTTTTATCAAATTGTCACATTACACGAAGCATCTCCTGTTTTGTAATGAACCCACGAATGAACAGACATCCGTCACCGGCTGAAAGAACTTAAAAATATGATGATTCTCAGGCAAGTTCTGAACTGTCCTTTTCCTATATTTTCCAAATCAGATTTATGGATGTTTGCTTACATTTTTTTTTTTCTTACTGAATATCTGTCTCCTTACAGACATGAACATTATTGTATCTCCCACCTCCCTCTGTGACGTTAATGCTCTCTGAATGGGGCTTTGGATGCAGCTTTAAAGTAACCTCATGTGACTTTTGTTGAACGCTGTGGCCACGAGAGACATGAGATACACACTGTATATGTAACGTTATCTGATTATTGTTAAATGAAATGCCTTAACATTACTTGGTCTTTGTGATATTTCTCCTTTCAAAAGCCACAGTGTCACTTTATAGGGTCCGTTTTATTTGTAATAAAAGTCCTCCGAGCACCAAGAATAAAATCTTACTGCGTTGGAGGTTTTAGTGGCGCATATCTCAAAACTTTTAATACGTAAAACAAACTGCATGGATAGATAACACCATATATTTTTTGGTGAGCAAACCCTTTTAATTACACCAATTATTACGTATTAGAGATCTTCAAAGTCTATAATAACTTCCTACTAAAAAAACAAACATTTGAGGGCTTGAGGACAGAGGGTGTTATATGTTGTGTAGATTATTTAGCTTTATTAATAAAACTGAGTTAAGTTTTTTTTTCCCAGACAGAAAAGTTTACAACAAAATCTAAATAAAACATCATTGTTATGGAGACCCAGAGATATAGGTGTGACGTTTTGTTATTAAAACCGTGACATGACAAAAGGGTTCATTTAGAAAAATGTCATTACAAAATATTAAGTAATATTTATTTATATTGAGTTTGGACTACACTCTTATTCCATCATTACTATTATTTATTATTTTATTTCATATTGAACACTTTGGGCCTCTGTATATTTCTGGTGTCTTCAACGAAAAGTCAAACAATGGTCACAACATCATGTAAACATGGAAGAAGGAGTCCACAAAGATGAATGCAGTTATATGATTGACATGAGATACTGTATAATATTCTGTGGAGTGAAGATTAAACATGTTTTTTTTTTTTAAGTTCTCCTGGAACATCCTACCCGGCTGCTAATTATCACTTAAATCATCTTCAAAATCACTTTTGTTTTTTTACTAATTTGTCTTCATGAATTTGTATATCCTCTAATTTGATCTTGTTGTTCATAGTTGGGTGTTTTTGAACCGATTTAAAAAAAAAAGAAGAAGTATTTATTGTATTTATGTGAGTTTTCTGCTATTTCCATTCGAATGATGTTTTGTTATTTCAAGGGATATTTTTGCTTTTTCTGGTTGAATGCCTCAGAAGCGCACCGTTAACCCTGTTACATAAATGCTTAAATAAACTCTTTATGAAGTAAACTTTCATCTTTCTATTATCATTATTATTATAAGGGTGGTTATATTATGATATTTTATATCAATGCCATCGTAGTGAAAAACACGTGTGTATTTTTGCGGAGCTGTATTTAATTTGTTTGATATAGAATCAATATTAATTATCTAAATTCAACTCAATTATTACATGATATTTTATAATTGTTATTTTCATAGTGACTTATTTTTATGGGAGGATGTTTTTATTCCTTAATAGATATATATATATATATTTTAAAAGTGCTTTTATTTTATTATGGCTTTTTTTTTTTTCCCCCCAAAGGTTTATATTTTCTTATCCACCTTTCTGTTTCATAATAACGTTTTAAATTTTATTGAACACCATATATTTTCCCCTTGAAGGGAAGGGGAAAAAAAAAAAAAAAAAAAGGCAGTCACGTGATCGATCACGTGACCCACATAGTTCGCGACGTCACTCGAAGAGATGGCGGCTTCCACCGGGGCAACGCTGTGTCTGTGATCGAACTTTACTCGCGGACTTGTGGAGGATATTGTGTGTGTTTTTTTAATTAATTTATTTATTTTTATTTTTTTATTTTTATATATCCAGCAGCTGATTGTTACCCACCGGTAAGATGAAGACGTTCTGCGGAAGAGCCAACCCGAGCACCGGAGCTCTCGACTGGGTGGAGGAGAGCGAGGAGTACGACTACCACCAGGAGATAGCCAGGTAGCACCGAGCCGGCGCGTGTCATTAAATCTAAATCAAAAATTACAAATTAAAAAAAAAAAAAAAGTGTTGTCACGTGAGAAACACACAAGAAGGTCCTGACGATTTGTTTCCTGTGTGTTTGTGTACGGAAGCGTAAACGTGAAAGTTTGGTCATGTTTAAAAGATCATTTTAATTAATACCAGATTTTTTATTTTTTTTTTGGTTATTCAGTCAAAAGTTTGATTTATAAAGTCAAAAATATTCAGTTAAAAAAAAAAAAAAAAATCAAAGCTTTCACTAAAAAGATATTTTGCACATTTTATAAGATTCAAGTCGAGGCTTTTACCTACTATACCAAAACTATAAGGTAGAGTTTAAATTTATATCCATGAAATCAAAAATAACGATCTTAAAAGTTACGATTACAATATAAAACCGTTTTATATTAAAAGTCACTGTTTTAACGCACCTTGGAGCAGTTGAGATACTGTGAAAATGTAATCTGTCAAAATTAGGACACAAACATGTCAAAATTATGAGACAAAAAGTCGATAATGATATAAAAAGTCAGTGTTTTGAGTTGCCACGTAACAATTATGAGATACTGACAACATGTAGGAGGCAAAATGTCAAAAATTATAAGAGCAAAAGTCTAAATTATAAAACAGACGCGTCATAACGAGTTTCAAACATGAATTTCTGAGTCGTATTATTTCAGGTTTCAATCAGCATCTCCGACATATTCTGCCTTTTACCTCCGTGATCGTGTTTGTGTTTCGCGTTTCAGGTCGTGTTACGCCGACATGCTCCACGATCACGACAGGGTGAGTGTCGGGCATCACGGCGAACATCTCTCCTCCGTGACGCCGTTTTAAAGCCGTGACGTTGTTTTCCTCCTCCTCCTCCTCCTCCTCCTCCTCCTCCTTCAGAACGAGAAGTACCATCGGGGCATCCGGGCCGCCGTTTCCAGAGTGAAAGCTCGCGGCGAGAAGGCGGTCGTCCTCGACATCGGGACGGGAACCGGCCTCCTCTCCATGATGGCTCTCGCTGCCGGAGCCGACTTCTGCTACGCTGTGGAGGTAAAACCTGAATCCCTCAATCCTCGTTACGCAGAAGTTCCTCCGTTTCTTCTGAGGCTTTACTGTTGTTGTTGTTGTTTTTTTATTGTTTTATTGACTTTGTGCAGTAAAAATTATCTCCTAATTATCTTCTAATATTAAGCGTCGTTTTTTTTTTCATTCTGTGGAAGCTTTAAAGTTGTTGTGGACGTTTTTCTTACGACGTGTTAGTGGGGCTGCTGCTGATGAGTGTTTCCATCGCTCATCATCAGTTAACTTTTAAGACTTTATTACACAAGAAATAATAAACATTTTAAATAAAATAATGGTTGAAATGCTTAGTGGAAAGTATAGTTAAATATATAAATGGCTAAAAGTGATAAATAGTTTGCGAAACATAATAAATTGTTTGATAAACATAATAAATTGTTTGATAAACATAATAAATTGTTTGGAAAAACATCATAAATTGTTTGATAAACATAATAAATTGTTTCATAAACATCATAAATAGTTTGATCAACATAAATTATTTGATGAAGATCATAAATTGTTTCATAAACATCATAAATAGTTTGAAAAACATCATAAATTGTTTCATAAACATCATAAATTGTTTCATAAACATCATAAATTGTTTCATAAACATAATAAATTGTTTCATAAACATCATAAATTGTTTGAAAAACATAATAAATTGTTTCATAAACATAATAAATTGTTTCATAAACATCATAAATAGTTTGAAAAACATAATAAATTGTTTCATAAACATAATAAATTGTTTCATAAATGTAATGGAATAAATGAGAAAAGGAAAAGTAACAAATAGTTTCAAAGCACAAGTTGATGTCATTCAATGTTTTGTTTTATCGCCCCATCAATCAAAAAAAATAAAATAAAATAAAAAATAAAAATTTCCTTTGAGAGACGAGAAAAAGCAACAAATTTGGACTTTTGAAGAACTCGAACCATCAAATATTTGTAAGATCAACTAATAGATTAATCAACTAATCAATTCAGCTCAAATTATTATATATTAATGAGGAGAAATAATTGATATAATTATCAATTAAATTAAAGCACATTGCATTTAGGCTATTAAATAGTGTTGTATGTGGTATTAGAAAGTCTTAAATTTGTCTCTGAAATCAGCTCCTCCTTGTTTTTAAGTCATTTCTTAAAACTTTTTTTTAATTTTTTTTTTATAGCTCAGCCTGTAAATCATTTTAATGTTGTGTTTTTTTTATGCCTGACATCTTGTGTGTTTTGTGTTTCCTGTGTGTAAATATTATTTTTTTTACTTCCATCCAAACACATTTTATCATCATCTGGTGTGACTCTGCAGGTTTTTAAGCCGATGGCTGAAGCGGCGCAGAACATCGTGCAGAAGAACGGCTTCTCCGACAAAATCAAGATTATCAACAAACACTCGACAGACGTCACCGTGGCAACAGGTCAGAGAGAATTATGACTCAGTAGTTAAATGAATGCAGATGTTGTTTTCTGCAACTTTAAACCATTTCTTTTCCAGCTGTAAGATTTCTCAAAGATGAGAAGTATTTTTTTTTTTTTTTGGGGGGGGGGATGTTGGGAAATAACTTCATGTTGTTTTGACCTTAGAACTAGATTATTGTAATTGTAGTTAATTTCAGATTTTTTTTTTTTTTCTGTCTATAAACTAATTTTAAATCACCCAGATCAACTGACCAGCATCCATTGAATTATGAAACCCCAAAGAGATCCATATTAAATAAGTAAGCAAGGAAGTAATTAAATAGCTATATTTATTGATAAAATAAATTAATAAACAGACAAATATATAAATTTCCTATGAATTTAAACTCACCTGTTATTAAACGTTGTTTATCGTTTTTTTCATTCATAAAATATTGATGATAAAAATCACTATTTCTGCTGTATTTGCCACCAAACTCTGAAATAATTATATTTTCCAGCTTAAACAAAACTCTTCAAACTCGCTGATGTTTGTTGTGTTGCTGCTTTTTTTCTTCTTCTTCTTCTTCTTCATGCTTTTAATGTGAAGAACTGGAACTTTTGTTTTGAAAGGTGCTGTAGCAACAGATAAGGTTTCCTGTTGCAGGTCGGGTTCATCTTGTGTGTGTGTGATTATTATATATCTCCATCATGTCTTTGACAGATGGAGACATGCAGGAGAAGGCCAACATCCTGATCACAGAGCTGTTCGACACGGAGCTGATCGGTGAAGGCGCGCTGCCGAGCTACGAACACGCTCACCGACATCTGGTCCAGGTTTGTTCCGTCACACTTTTATTCCTCCGTGTTCGCATGACATGAAATTCATCTGTTCTCGCTGCTCATAAATTATCTGTAATAATAGTTTTTAAAAGTTGATAAATAGCTGATAAATCAATTTGGGCTAAAAAAAAAAAAAAAAAATAATTCATCAGTTTGTGGTCACATTTTTCTCCTCGTTCATCTTCGAAGTTCAGATCCTTTAAGTAAAAATATCTTATATATAAGTTTTGCGCCTAAAATCTTCCATATGAATACAGAAGTATTGAAATCACTGCAGGCGGAGCTGATTTTAACTTTAAAAACAGTCAGATAGTTCGGACCAGTGGTTCCCAACATAAGGGTCGGGCCCCTCCGGAGAGTCACGAAATCTAAATGTGAGAGATCAAAGAAAGAAAAACAAAACGAATGTATTTTATTTTTGTATTACTTTTATAAAAATGTCTCCAATCTTTGCTTTGAAATATGATAAATTGTCCTCTTTGTTTAAATGAAGCCACGTGAAAAAGGAGCCGTCCGATTGCTTTTGATCAGTTGCGGTGGGCTTCATGTGTTTTTACATCCAAGACAGTTCTTTTCTATAAAGACGTAAGCACACTCAAATTACAGCTGAAACTTGGCACTTTAATTGTTTTATTTAAACTGTGATGTGTTGAAGCACCGAGACTGAAGAGCAAAAAATAAACAGGCGTCCAAATACTCAAAATCTGGACGTTATAAAGTAGCATCAAAACTCAAGTAGCTCAAATTTGCATTAAAGTCCTTGCATGTTGATACTGAGTGACTTTCCGTCCCCCCTGCAGGAGGGCTGTGAGGCCGTCCCCCACCGGGCCACCGTCTACGCCCAGCTGGTGGAGTCGGAGCTGCTGTGGAGCTGGGCTCAGCTGCAGCCGGCGGAGGTGGAGGGAGCCCGGCTGGTGCCGCCGCCGGCCGTGGGCCGCTGCGCCGGAGCTCACTCGGTCTGCGACATCCAGCTGAGTCAGGTGTCTCCGGCCAGCTTCACCCCGCTGGGTCCCCTCCGCACCATGTTCAGGTAAGACGGAGGAAGATGATGAAGCGTCCTCGGCGGCGGGAGTTACCCACATCCCTCCGTGTTTTCCCCCCTTCCAGCGTGGACTTCAGTAAACCAGTGAGCAGCGCCCTCCAGTCCCACTCCTCCCAGTTCGTGGCTCAGTCCGGCGGGCGGGCCCAGGTGGTGCTGTCCTGGTGGGACCTGGACATGGATCCCAGTGGGAGCGTCGTGTGCACCATGGCTCCCAGCTGGACGTACCCGCAGGCCGAGACGGCTCCGGTGAGTCATTAGGACTGCAGGGTGTATATAACAGCGGCTGAAATGTAGCTTCCGGGTGTGACGGTTCCCTGAAGCTGCAATACCACCGATGGCCACCGGGGGGCCGGCTCCAAAACGGATCCGCCTCCATCGTCAATACATTTTTTTTCCAAGAGTCACAACGGCGTCGTTCACTAAAGTCTCTCCTTGTTCGTTTTCTGGCCGTCAATCTGAAAATAATAAGAAGAAATTAGCCGAAATTAAGATGAATTTTTTTTTTGTTTGGGCGTGTCTCTGATTGACAGGCCTGGGTCAGGTTTCTGCTTTTTAGTGGGCGGGGCATAGAGTCTTCAGGTTTCCCAATCAGATGGAGTCAGATCCCCCCTGCTGGTTACTGCTGGTCGCTGCTGATGACCGCGCTGTGTTTCAGTGGCGGGACCACTGGATGCAGAGCGTGTACTTCCTGCCGGTGGAGAGCCGGGTGGAGAAAGGAGACGACCTCCGTCTGACGGTCTCCCACGACGACTACAGTCTGTGGTACAGCCTGCAGCCTCTCGGGTACGTTAGAAAACCATCTTATACCCGAAAGAATCCAGACAACTGAAGCCACATGTTGACATCTGATGAATATGTGAATGATGGATCGATAGGAGTTTATATAATATAGTGTAATACTTCAGTTATGTCAAATACTGAATAAATAATTAGTCATTTGAGTGAAGAGAAAGAGATCCTGCTGTGTATTCAAGGGGGAATACGTTCCCTAATAAATAATTAGTTGATTTTCAAATGTTGACAAATTTGTGTTTATTGATAATTGTATTTAACCACAAAAAGGTATGGTACCATAAAATGTGTTTTCATTTTTATTCCGCTACCTCTTGCCATATTTTATTTAAATATTATATAATATATTAATACATTTTATTAATGAGAGAGCTCTTCTGTATGTATATTTATGGGAAGACCTCTAAAGAATAATGTCACTCCTGCCAATATCCTGCTGTCAGAAACAGGAAAATCTCTTAAAAATGTTTTTTTTTTTTTTTTTTAAACACTTAATGTGACAGAAAAATATTTGAGTTTCAGACTTTTAATAATTAAATAATATTATTGTGACAGCTGTGATGGAGCTCAGGACTCAACCATTTCATTTATTACTTCTAGTTAAATATTTAACCCATTATTTTTCACTATTTATTACTTTTAGCTATTTCGTTGTACTTCTCTGCTTATTTTTTTAAGCTGTTCCTGCACCCTCTGTTACCACGGTTACAGCTGGCTCCGCTCAGATTTGTTCTTCTTTTTTTTTTTTTCCATCAAACTCTCTAATAAAACTTAGCTTTTTTTTTTTTTTTTTTAATTCGTCCACATGCGTCACGTTCGAGTACCTCCGGTTGGGCTTCGCCGCTCTGACCGCCGTGTACGTTGTCGCTTTCAGCCGGCGGGCCGCGCCCCCGACGCCCCGCCCCCCGACGCCCCGCCCCCCGAGGCTCCACCCTCTCGGCCGTGCTGCACCTGCCGTGCTCACCTGGTGTGGACTCGGCCGCGTTTCGGGGAACTCAACGACAGACGGCGCACGGAGAGCTACGTCGGCGCCCTTCGCAGCGTGAGTGGAGACGGACCGGCATCTGTTTTGTTGTTGTTGTTGTTGTTGTTTTGTTTAATCAGCTGCTGCGTCGCTTTCAGGTTCTCCGAGAGGACAGCGTGTGTCTCAGCGTCAGCGACGGAAGTCTGCTTCCTGTGTTCGCCCACATGCTCGGAGCCAAGAAGGTACACGCCCGCACACACACGCACACACACACACACACACACACACACACACACACACACACACACACACACACACACACACACACACACACACACACACACACACACACACACACACACACACACACACACACACACACACTCTCTCTCTGTTAATGATCTGGCTTTGTTTCCTGTCGTCCGCTCAGGTGTTCGCTTTGGAAAACTCCAGAATGTCTAAACAGGTTATTGAGCAGGTAAAGTATGAAGAAATATTTCTTCCTAAACTCTTGAGATCCTCCTTGATGTTTGTGTCCTTTAATGTGCGGCACTGTGAAAACCTTTTAGGCACCGAAAGACAGCCGTTTTGCCGGAAATCAATTTTAGTTATCAATTAAATCCAAATGTTTTCCAGCCCCGATGAAAGAAACGGTGAAACAGATCTCAGATCAGATCTCTGCAACAGCAGGCGGCTCAAATGATTGTCAGGGACGAGATGAAGTAAGAATAACATGGTGACGGCATATCTGAGCTGAAACACTGAACGCCCAACAAAGTCGTGGGCTCTTGAACGCACCCTGAGATCCCATCGGGGTGGTGAAAACAGCGTGAGCCTTTAGACGTCACCACTAACTCATCTACTGTTGTTGGATCACCTCGTACGTCCCGCTTGTTTAAAATCAACTTTCAGATTTGTGAAATCTTGTTATATAAGTAAAAAAAAATATATTTTTTTAAATCCTCTGGTCACAAATCTAAAACTGTAAATTGTTGTTAAAAAAGGTAGACCGGCCTTATTGTTCCCTGAAAGAATGAGATGGAAAAACGGTCCTCCAGTCAACATGTTGTCCTCTGCATGCAACATATAAATGATTTTAAACATCCAAAATGCCTCAAACTTCTGCACAGCTCTTCATATCAACATTAAAAAAAAAAACCCGCTGAACTCCGGTGATGTTTTAAGAAGCGCTGATGCAGCACTTTTTCTTCTGTTTTTTTTTTTTTTAATGATTTTCCTCGGCAGGTGTTGGAAGCAAACTCGCTGAGCGGAGCTGTTGATCTGCTGGAGATCCGGCCGGAGCAGCTCACCAGTAACGATGTCGGAGGGCAACGGGTACGTTTTAGTTACAGCCAACATTGAATATAACATTTTAATAACGCACATTTGTTTTTTTTTTCATTTCTTGTTAAAACGTCGCTCTGAAATATTATTTTAATATCTGGCTTTATCTGCCTTATAGAAATGTTAAAAAAAAAACAAAAAAAACAACATTGATTGTTTTGTTTAAAGTTTTTTTTCTACCAAACTCCAGCAGCCCAAAAAAAAAAAATCTATGATTTTAGTTTTAACACTCGAAAATCACAACTAAATGTGTGTTTTTTTAAATCTAATAAAGAGTCAGATGTTTGTATCGCGGCGTTTTTGACGTCTGTCTCTCTCTCTCTCTCTCTCTCTCAGATCTCGGTGCTGATGGGCGAGCCGTACTTCAGCACCACCCTCCTCCCCTGGCACTCCCTGTTCTTCTGGTTCTGCCGCTCCGCCCTGGCGGGCGTCCTGCGGCCCGACGCCACCGTCCTGCCAGGCTCCGCCTCCCTCCACATGGTGGCCGTGGAGTTCCAGGTGAGACGGCTCGGGATTATCTTCACACATTCATGTCCTAATCACCTCCATGACGCTTAAAAAAAAACAGAGGCGGGGTGTTTGCGGGTCTTAAATTTAATTTCCTCTAAAAAAAAAATTAAAAAAAAACGGCTGATTTATAAGCTGATAAAAAGTCTTGAATATTACTTTCTTTTCTTTTTTTTAAATGAATTTTGTTTTAATTCTGTTTTGTGGGCTTTTTTTTTTTTTTTTTAATACTCTGCTGCAGCTCCAGAAGATCATCAGCTCACAATGAGCACGTCAAGATTTTTTTTAATAAAAACGTCCATAATATCAAATAATTCAATTTTCTTTATTAAATTCATCGTATTCTGCTGCTTGTCCGGGTTCAGGTCACGTTAAGTGATTCATTACATTACTGGGAATAACTGGTTGTAAATTTCAGTCTGTCATTATAAAGTTTTTTTTTTTAAATTCTCCCATTTTGTTTATATATATTTTTTAAACTATTTATGCATGTTTTCTTCGGTTCGGTTCTTCATTCGTCTTTTTCTGCAGAACTTTTACACGAGGACAGATTGACCTCCTCCAGAAGACGACGCTCGTCGTTTAAAAGCAGTTTGAAATGTGAAGTTGTGTTTGCAGGATTTGTGGAGGATCAGAGCTCCGTGTGGAAGCTGTGAAGGCTTCGACGTCACTCCCATGGACGATATGGTCCAGGTAACATTTTATTATTCATTTGTGTTTGTTACCTCTCAGTTTTTAGTCCCGGTGAGCTCATTTGATGGTGTTACTTTGACATGGTGGTCGTTGTGACATTTGTTTGAAATTCATGAAATTAAACACAATTAAACGTTTAATTTTGTACCCCCCCCCCATCCTCCCCCATCTGTCCCTTCAGAGGTCTCTGGACTTCCGTGAGTCCCGCGAGGCCGAGCCCCACCCGCTGTGGGAGTACCCGTGTCGGGCTCTCACCGAGTCCACCGCCGTCATGACCTTTGACTTCACACAGTGCGTCCCTCAACAGCCAATCAGCAGCCGCGGCTCACTTCCTTTCACGAGGTGCAGTCGCTTTTCATTTTTAGCATCAAAACTTTCATTTTATTTTCTGTTAATTCTGTTGTTGTTGTTGTTGTCATCCTCCCCTTTTTTTTTAATTTAAATGAAGGGAGGGTGTGTAGAAGGAGAAAGACATCGTTTTATTTGAGATTGTTGTTGTTTTTTGTTTTTTAGATGGGAGACTGTTACGTCCAGTGAAAGCTGAGACTCAACAGGAACCATCTTGTTTTTTTTTTTTGCTGCTTCATTCATACAGAAATAAACAGCTTCAGAAACTGGTGTTTTAAATTGAACTGTTCCTTCACACTGTGTCTAGCCGTAACCTGAATGCACCGCAGGCCTGTCATTTAAAAAGACCCCCAAAACACGTCTTTTTTAAGCTTATTTTATAACTAATAACAGATTGTTTTCAGATGGACCTCCAAACAAACTAATAAGAAGGAGTGACTTTAGCTAACAACACCGAGATAACTAGTGGAGACATTTTATTGACTGAGAATTTAATAAGAGAAGTTGAATGGGAGTCTATGAAGCCGAAGGCGCTTTGGAGCCGACCTCTAGTGGCACTCGGCGGTATTGCAGCTGAAGACACTTCTGCATTTTTCAGAAGTCCACTTTTATGTCCAGTTTATGGTTTAAACATCTCTTTCAGGATTGGTCGTTGCCATGGTGTTGCGCTGTGGATGGAATTCCACCTGACCGATGACATCACCGTCAGCGGGGGTCTAACTGGACCAATCAGTGAGCAGGTATCCGCTTTCATTCAGAGCTTTGTTTCCTGAACAAAAATGAGTATTTTCTGTGCCCCTTGATTTACAGACTTTCTTTTCTTCTCGTAATCCCCCCCCCCCCTACCCGCCCCTCAAAAGAGAAAAACTTTGGGTGTTAATACTCTTCGTGTATTTTTGCTTTTATTTTGACATTATATTTATGCAGCAATAATACTTCTGCATGTACATTTTGTGTTTTAACTGAACTTTTAAAACTGCACAGAATTATTTTTTTTAATCTTGTAAAATGTCTGAATCTTGACCAGTCATCTGGTGAGATCTGGATACACGCACCTCCAACCCTGAGGTTTCAAAATAAAAGCACACAACAAAGTAAAACAAAGAAAACTTCTGAAAGATCGGACTTCAGTGTTGCGTCGCTTAGTTTCGTACAACACAAACAAACCAACCAAAGACCGGGTTGAATCGAGAACAAATCTCCAGTCTGTTTTCAAACTGCTCATCTCACCATGAAGACGTGCAGTCAAGTGTAAGAATGAGATATTTATGTCAAATTAAACAAAGCCTTTGTTATTATTATTATTATTATTATTATTATCAGTCATTATTTAATTACTTTAAAATGTTTTTTTTAGAATCCAACCTTTTGGTTTTTAGTCAAGAGTTTGAGCGCAAAGAGCCAATCAGGAGCCTTCAGAGGCCGACGTGAGCGTTTGCAGATTTAATTGTCGGTTGTCGGGCTCTCTCCCGCAGGGCGACTGTGAGTGGAGTCGACACAGGAAGCAGGGCGTGTACTTCTTCAGGTCGGCGTGGGAGAGTTCGGGTGACGGCAGGGCGGCGGTGTCGTACAACTTCACCTTCCAGCCCAGCTTAGGAGACATTAAGATGGACTTCAGCGTCAAGTCTCAGTGACAAAACTGAGATTTAACACGTGTGGTTTCGCCATTACTATTATTATTATTATTATTATTATGAGTGAAAGCGCCATTTGCCTTTATAATTACCGAATATCTTAAAATGATAAGGTGTCCATGATCATTGGCAGTGTTTTAAGACTGTTACCTCTAACGACTGTAAAGCCTTAATGTTATAATTATTACTATCAACAAAATGATGAAATATTCACGACTTCTCAAAGGTGGGCGACACTGAGGGATATTTCTGAGTTATTAGGGAAGCAAAGGTTTCGGTGTATGAAGAGGCCAAATGTTGTCACGGAAGTGTTTTTAAAGTTTTATTCTGGTTGCCCTTCGTTCGGCTTCATACTCGTTTCTGTGAACGGATTGTAAACGTCGTTTCAAAGCCAGTCAAAGGACGAATCCGGTTTATTTCAACCTCTCGTGATTCCCATTAATTTGTCGACTGGTCTGTTGTCAATGAGTCGCGCAAACTTTGCGATCTCCACCTCGGTTGCAGAGAGTTCGGTTCAAGGTCCCATTATGTAACGTCTCCTGGTGCTTTATTTATAGTCCCGGCATCCTCATGAAGATATGTTTTGTGTTTTTCAGTGTCAAAAAACCATTTCAATACCATTTTACATCTCTAAAGCTTTTCTGTGGCGCTCTTCTGAGAATAAGCTGTTTTTAATGGGTGTTTCTACGACTCAATAACTGCTGATAACAAACCACCTCGTCAGCTGCGCATTAAAAATGACCGTTACAGAATGGTAAATAAAGTTTTGATCAACTTCCATCATGGACGTAACCACTTCCTTTGTGGGGGGGGAGGGGAGTTGTGTGCCCCCCCCCTCCAATATTGAGAAAATACTAATCTGTCCCCCATACAGTAGAAAATATAATAAATATATCCTTTCATGAACACCGTCAACTTTTGTGTCTCTTGTTATTTGCTGTTTATTTTCAATTTATTTCCCATTGTGAAGGAAAACCTAATTGTGTGACTCCCCCATCCCTGTTGTACACTCTTAGTGCAGCTCTAGTAATGATGAAACATCTGAATATACCATCAGATGACATGAACAGTGAAATAAACACCTTTAAACATTCCAAGTTTGGCTTCAGTTTATTGTAATGAAATGAAACACTTCTTTTCCTTTATATACATAAATAAGCGTTTACTTCCCGTGCCATGATTTTCGTTTTCTCCAGCTTCACTCCGATCTCACTTTTAACGCCGGTGAATTATCGAGGACAACGAGTCTCCAAACGCCCCTCCCTCGCCCCTCCCTCGCCCCCGCCACATCAGCCGCGGCGTCCGACGGAAACGCTGCGTTCAGCTCCGGCGTGCGACCGGAGGGTGTCGTGGCATTCGGGTTGGATGGAAAAAGAAAAAGAAAAAGAAAAGGAATGTGATGTTTCGCAGCAGGAAGCGGTCGAGGTGCGAAATTCTGCCGCTTCAGGCGTCCGTCAGTGTCTGGTTGTCCAGGACGATCTTCTCTCCCGGTTTGAACGCCGGCATCCCCATGTACGGGCAGCTGGCACATCGGAAGGCATCGCCCAGGTAACACTGCCGCAAAACAAAAAAAAAGGTCATTGTTTCTTCTTCTGTTACTACTGATGCGAGAGGAAATGTGAAAAAAAAAAACAATAAATAAAACATTTTGAAAATGAAAGTGTCCTCACGCTCCCACAGGCTGATTTTGGAAGGTCGGCGGTCGGTTTTCCTTTCGCCTCCTGGTCCAACTCTTCAGCCAGCCCGCACGTGCTTCACAAAACACACAACATACAGGAGCACGTCATTTCTAAGGGCTTCAAAACGTGCTTAGAAGAAGCAGAGGTGGGTGGAGGAGCTAAAAAACCCAAATAAGTGGAAGTTTAGAGTATAAAAGTTTCTACCAAAAAAATGTATTGTTTATAAAAAAAAAATGTGTCAAAATTCCCATGTCTCTTCTTTCTGTCTCCTATTTCACAGGTTATGATTTGAAAAATAATCTGAAAATCGCACGTGCATTGTGACCATTATTTAAAAAAAAAAAGAAATATAAAGAGTGTCGACATTGTTGTAGAGTCCTTCCGGGATTTACAGTGAGATTACAGAAGTGGCTAAATGAAGTTTTAGAGAGAGAGAAAAAAAAATGGAGATACACTTGAATAAAACCCAGTCAGACATCAGTCACCTGATTTCAGTACAGAAAATGTGTTTTAACAATAAACAAATGTGAGATTTGAATCTTTTTTTTTTTTTTGTAGCTTAAATAAAAGCATTTTTTTTTTTCTCTCTAAAAAAGAAAACCTACTCGAGTAAGAAGCAAAACAGATGCTGCAATAGAACCAAAAAGCCCAGAGCGCTCTGCTGTGGCGCCTAAATACTCGAAACATACTCCTATTAATGAATAAGAAAAAGAAAAAGCTTTCACCAGTTCTTGCAGGCTTTCTTCTTCTTGGCGGTTCCCTCTCCACAGGTGGGAGCTTTAAGAGAAGCCGCATCGGGCTTCTTCAAATCCTCCTCGTCCAGCAGAGCGTCAGAGTCCAGCAGGTCCTGCGGGGGACGGGGGACGTGAAAACACAACGCGGACGAAAAGCAGCACAAAACCCGCTGGACGAACTGACCTCTGAAACCGTTTCAATAGAAACTGAACCTGCGTAAAAGCAAAACGTTTGACTCACCACGTCGTCGTCGTTTATGTCGAAGGCCGACAGCGTCCACATTTTCACGGTGTTCGGATCCAGAGCGGGTTTCTCTGCTGGAAATCACAGACGGTCGAGCGAGTAATCGGCTTCACGTCAACCCCGAAAACAAAACCGCACGATAAAGAGCCTCACGGGAAACCGAGAGAGGCCGTTTAAAATCAAATAGGAAAAAAAAAAAAAATACAAGTATGCGACATAATGACGATAAATTATTATGAAACGAAAAAAAAAGGTAGCGTCTGCACGTGTCATGTACGACGGAGGTCTGCTCAAAGACCTCTCGATAGGTCCTGTCATGTTTTATTTCTAGCGTCTGGGTTTTATGGTGTTTTATGTGTGCAAATTAAAAAAAAAAAAAAATTAAAAACGTAATATTTGCTGGTTTGCAAATTATTACCTTCAAGGATTTTTGTGACAAATCTGTGATATAAAAACTCTCAATTATAATGAATTCTCTTAAAGCAATAAAAAAAAATTTTTTTTTAAATGCTTAATTCAACAGTGATCATTTTTGTAATTCCTTGCTGTACAATTTTAAACATTTTAAATATAAAACCAACATCAGGACATTGTTTTTTGCATCTGAAGCTCATGTTGGAGAAAAAAACAACAACATTTAAACTGCGCTTAGAAAACCGACCTGGCTGTTGTGTCTTTTTCCCGAATGACAGCTTGAGCTGGCTGGACGATCCCACTTCAAAGTTGGGCTTGGAGGCAGATATGCGAACTCGAGAGAGGGTGTTGCCTTGGTAACCGGTGGCCGCCCTCAGGGAGCTCAACGCCTCGGGACTCAGTTCTGCTTTATTGACCTGAACGGGGAAGAAAAAAAAAACACAAAAAAAGACGATCAACAGATCTGAAAGGAGATTTTCTGAAAAAAAAATAAAATAAATAAGTCTTCAAAAAATGTCGATGGGGTACCAATATTTCAACATGACAAGTATTGAGACTAAACAGCAAACGCATAATAAAACACTATAAAGAACAACAAAAACCTTTCAAGCATAAACAAAAACAAATACATTCACAATATAATGAGTTTCTGATGCAAGTAATCCATTTTGTCATATTCTCAATTTAACTATTTTTATGGATTTCTCAACTTAAAATTAATATAGATAGATAGATAGATAGATAGATAGATAGATAGATAGATAGATAGATAGATAGATAGATAGATAGATAGATGGAAATTCTTTCACTCCAGCAGCATTTATAGATACAGGAAAAATATTTTCCATTATGTAAATACTGTATATCAAGTTGTTCATTAAATTCATTACTCAACAAATGGTTCTTTCCTCCAATTCCAGTTCGTCCAGCATCTTTGAAACAATTCTCATAAGCTCTCCGGCAGTCAATCAGAGTTAAATAAAACCAAACAGCATCTTCCAGCTCAGTTCTCTCTACAATGGAAAGCGAGCTCTAATGAAACAGATGTTTCTCCTCATCCTGCTTCACGGTGTCGTCGCCTTTGTGGATTTGTGGAGCACTTCCCTCCGGTGCCTGATGCGCTGCAGTGCAACTGTAACTGCAGAAACGTGGCCTCGTTTTTGACACAACAACCGCGCCTCGCAGACACAAAAGACCCCGGGGAGTGTTTTCGATTTTTCAGTCTCCGAAGCGACTCGCTCACCTCCGCCACCGACATGAAGCCGGACAGCTTCAGAGCCGACACCAGCTTCTCGGCGGTCCTCACGCTCGCCGCCTCCGAGCCTGAAACACAAGACAGATACGACTCGAACACAACCGCAGCACGAGCAGAGCGGTGACTTTATGGATTAAAAACAGCAGAGCGACAATAAGATGATCTATTCTGTTTTTGTTTTTGAGAGGGGATTTTATCCGTATTAAACATAATGTTATGGAAAATGTCTAATACTTTTTCATTTTACTGAAGCTTATTTCGGGGTTCAAAGATATCTTCCCTGTGATTTTTGTCGTTTTACCGTCTCTGTATAAACTGTACAGCGACGCTGCCTGACCCCGAGAGTCGGCGCCATCATGCTAGTTTGGAGCAGGAAGTGACCATATTTGGGCGGGCTGGGGGGAGGAGCGAGCGGCGGATCTGACCGATCTCACTGGAAACCCGGCGATACAACGTCCCGCCCACCGATAGCCGTCAGCCGGCTTTTTGAAGCGTATTTCATATTCGATGACGGGATTCTTTTGGGAACGTCCGGGGTCCCTCAGGAGGAGCTGGGTGATAAATCGACGTACGATAAATCGATTTAGCGTCTCTCACCTGTAACCGGTTCGTCCAGGAGCAGCTTCCCGCCGGGCTTGAGCACTCTGGCCATCTCCGCTAGAGTCTCCGAGCTGTGGACGGAGGAGGCGTCAGCCAGAAGGCCCGACAGCACCCAGTCGAAGGTGGAGGCTGAATGAGAGGCTGAGGAGAGGGAGATTTCAAGCTCACTCCTTAAATGATGCCTTTCAGGGTATATTAACTGTGCTGGACAGGAAACGTGTAAAATATATTCACATTTTTCTTATCCAGATGCTGATGCTCCAAAAAAAAAAAAAAAGTTAATACTTTGTTTAAAAACAAAAAAAGAAAAAGAAAGAAACTCTCACTACTGTAGACAACTCCTAAACAATGCTTGTATTCTGCCTAAATGTCCCAATAATAAGGAATCATTTTTGATTTCCTGTTTCAACAGAAAATAACGCGCTTTCAGACTTTTCTTCACGAGAGAATAAATCCCAGCATACACTCTTTTGACACAAAAAACAGGAAGTCTTGGTGGTCGTGACTTTTAAATCAGGCGGAGGGTAACTCACACAGCAGCAGCCTCTCCATGTTCTCTACCGCCACTTTGCCGTCGCCCCCGACGACGCCACCCAGCTCCTCCGCATACCGCTTCAAACCCGCGGGCGACGCCGGCTGGTCCCACACAAACATCACTTTGTCTCCCGCTCTGACGCCGAGGTCTGCCATGGCGTCCTGGAGGAAGCAAAAGATTCACTCAGGCTCGGGGTGGGGGTGGGGGGGGGAGACTTCAAAACGGGGAAAAAAAAGAAAAGAAACTACAGCATCATTTGGTATTTCGCTCATCTTGAACTGTGACATCTTTCCCAGGAAACACTACGTGAATGTTCATGGGGAGGTTCAAGAATTCAGCATTTGTTCATAATGACAGACTAACTGTACCAAGTAAACTTAAAGCCGCCCCATATTTATACAATAACAAAAAAATAACAGCGCTGGGAAGGTAAATAGCCTCGTCCATTCAACACAACGTCAGTGAAGGTCAAAGACCACTTTCACAGTTTGACCAAAAGGGGAACTTCAGACCACTTTGACCGGAGTTGGGTAACGTAAAGCAGATTACTGAGAGTTTTACTGCCATGATTTACACTGTGTATTCGTATTTAATAGAAAGGGCTGAGCTGGAGCAGAATTTGTAATTGAAAGTTCAGCCAAGTTTAGACATGAAATGTTAAAATACCAGCTTTGAGCCTGCGAAGTGGAAGACGAGAGTCTTTACAAATCTCACAAACACTCGTCCTGATGCAGACAAACAACAAAAGATAAATAAAAGTAAACAGGATGCACCTTGGATCCACAGCAAAGGGGCTGAATCCTTCAAGTCTTTTCAGATATTCCTAAAAAAAAAGAAGAAAGAAGAAAGAAGAAGCTGTTTAGACTCAGTTGTTATTGAATGTATTGATTGATGGCACACAAAAAAACACCAAAAAAAAGCAGTTTTCTTTTATAAAACTATTCTTTTATTGACGTAAATATTTACGATTTTTAAGCCTAAACTGAAGAAATGTCTCAACGTTTCTCTTTGAAAGTCCCCAAAGCTTCTTCCTCCGTCAATAATAATCAATAAAAAACCGGTTATAAAAGTGACGTTATGATGTAAAAAGCCTTTTGTTAAATAACCGTTAGCACGTGAAGATAACGAACAAACAACAAAAAAAAAAAAAAAACAACCGTGACGCAGGAGCCGGTGTCCGGTGTTACCGCCGTGAGAGGCCGTTAACGGCTACCCGCGAACATTATACACTTATGTTTATGTAATATTGTTTTTAAAACACCTCCGGTAGCTTAATTACTTCAATAAAAGAGAGTAAAATCGGTCGTACGCCGCAATTTACCTCCCGTCTCGACTGCGGTTGAAGTGTCGACGTCAGAATTGTGTTTCCTGTTTTGTATTTTCAAAATAAAAGCTTCGCGAACGTGTTGTGCCGGGGGGGGGGGGGGGGGGGCAATCGAAGTATCCCGTGGAAACGTGAAAATATAGTACGCTATGTATTTTAGAGATAATATGAAGTACTTTGTGGACAAAAGGTAGATTATTTTCCCCCATACGAAATAATTGTATGAGTTTTAGTTTAAAAAAAAAAAAAAAAAAAGCCTTTATCTAGTTGATTTCCGTTTCTGACCGAGTCGCGGTTGAAGTGACGCAGCTCTGAAACCTCTCCGTGCAGCTATGGCGGCGCTGCTGAGAGGTCTGCGAGCTGGAAGGACACTCCGGGGGCTGGGCAGCGGTAAGACGGCCACCACGGCTTCTGGTTGTTGGGTGTTAGTAAAGAATATGATGGGGGGGGGGATTATTCCTGCACTGTGCATGGTTTCGGCTTTTCTTTTCTTTTTTAAGTGAACCTATTTTGGACCCGAGCCACTGTTGACGTTAACTGTGTGTGCCAAAGTCATGAAGGACAGAATCAGCTGACATTAAACTGGCTGCAGCTCCAAAAAGTGCATTATTATTATTATTATTATTATTATTATTATTATTATTATTATTATTATGAGGACAGTTATTGGTCAAGTAACTTGGTCTGGTAGACCTCAATCCAAACACATGCATTGCATTGTAATCATGTAAACAAGTTCCTGCAGCTAGGGGGGGGGGGGGGGCGTCCTCTGTGCAGTTATGCAAGCTGTCAAAGTGTTTCTAATAATATAGCTCTTGTTTTTTTCTATCTACTGTATCACAGCAGGAGCTTCACATGGAAAACACACACACGTTTTATCTATCATAGGACTATATTTATGTTGAGGTTGAAGCACGCAATACAAAATAAAAGCTGCAGCGAATAATCGATTGGTTTATGATCAACCGGAATTATTCTGCAGTTATTTAGAAATTGAAATATATTTTTGGGCATTTCTCAAATAAATATATCAAATATTTGCTGCGTTTAACTTCTGAAACATTCTCTGAAAAATGTTGTACTTTTTTTTTTAATTTTTTTTTATTGTGTTAAAACCAAATTGTTGAGCTCAAAGGAAGTGATTGGTTTTGTTTAGGAATCGGCTCTCACCTGAATCTCTAGGAATTAATCCGACTATTTCTCCACCGCAGTGTTGGCCGCACCATCAGCAACAAACCCTACGTGCGGCAGCCTGAGACGAGGCTTCCACTGTGCAGCGCTGAGGCTTCGGGACGAATCCAAAACTCACAAACCCTCCTCCTCCTCCTCCTCCTCCTCATCATCATCATCCTCCTCCACAACCTACCATGAGCACTACCAGGCTCACTCTGCCGAACAGGACGCAGCAGGAGCTTCGAGGGATGAGCCAGCGGCCGAGGAGGCTGCCAGGCCGAACACCAGGTCAGTCGGAGCAGAAGCGTTCAGGATGTCCGTCACGGAGAACTTGTGTCGCGTCAGTAAAGTTGCTGCTTCCCGATGCGGAGCAGCGCCGGCGATACTTCTCTCCTCGTGCTTTATTTCCGCTTAAAAACATCCCTGTTTGTCCGCGTACAGTTACCAGGACCAGAGCGGAGAGCAGGGCGAGGAGTACGAAACGGAGGAGCAGCTTCAAGCTCGCATCCTGAGCGCCGCTCTGGAGTTTGTCCCGATGCACGGCTGGTCGATGGAAGCCATTGCGGCCGGCGCCGAGGTGAGCCGCTGTCCAAATGGAAGAACAACTCGCGTCGCGCCGAACGCACCGTCGATACGTGGAAATTTGTCTAAAAAAAAAAAAAAAAGGCTTCAGTGTCATTTTAGAGAAAGCAGAGATGTTTTAATAAATGTGCAGATGTTTGTCAAACAGTCCAAAATAAATACAGACCTACAGAGAAACTTAACTTGAAAATACGATACGCCCGACATGGGAAGTGTTTGTCCTAATTTAGTTTTTGAACAGTACAAACGGGCAAATACAAACCACCAAAACAACAATAAGATGTTATTCTTCCATTTCACACCTTCTAATGGGACATAAAAGCACCATTCAAGAAGGAATATGTGAGAAAGGACTAATAGAGTTGCAGCATGTGGTGCATCCTGGAAGCTTGAGAGCTTTCAGGTTCCCACCAAGACCTGCATCATCCTCAGTTTGTGTCTCTCTTCCATCAGCTGTCCAATAAAGACAGGAAGGGAAAAAAAAAAAAAAACCTCAACAAAGATCAGCACATAAACAAGAAGAAAACAGAATCCTCAGCTGTAAATAGAGATTTCAGATCGTTTGTGTTCACTATTATTTGTCTAATGTTTGTGTTGGTTCCAGACTCTGGGTTTGTCCTCGGCCTCCACCGGCATGTTCTACAACGGAGCCGGAGACTTGGTCCTACATTTCATCGCCCAGTGCAACACACAGCTGACAGAGATCCTGGCGGAGCAACACAATCAGGTCCAGCTGGGCCAGGCGGAGTATGTACACACACAAACACACACACACACACACACACACACACACACACACACACACACACACACACACACACACACACAATTCTCTTTTACAGCTCAACATAAACCGGTCATGGACAAACAATAATTTAAGGCCCATTGAGAAGGGATTTGAATTTATGAGGGTTGATGGGGGATAAAATACGGTCTCTGAGTCCTGGTAATTTAACTCATCCTTCTGGACCCGATTTTAAACTTTCAGTCTGTCATAGACACGAGCATTCAGCAACTTTACATCCACAAAACTTCAGAATCATTTTAAAATACAGACTCCATTTAAATCACAGGGGAAAAAAAGGAGGTAATTTCACCTGAAATCATTATTACTCGAGAGGGGGTGAAAAACGTCTCGCATACGTTGGATCATCTGAATAAAAACACCAACCTGTGGTGGTAATATTAAAGCCATCCTTCCTCCCCTCAAGAAATTAATCCAGTCTGAAAGATACTTTTTTTTTTTTTAATTAACTTTAAGAGTCACTTTCCTTGAGTTTCACAAAAAAAAAAAAAAAAAACGTTCTCCATTTTCATTTACACGTAACTAAAGTGGACAATCTTCTGTTCAAACATATTAAAAAAATGACAGATTTCACCTTTTTCATGTGTTGCAGACCTAAGAAGACTGCCGACTTCCTGAGAGATGCCGTAGAGACCAGACTGCGGATGTACACCCCCTACATCGAAACATGGCCGCAGGTAAAGTATGACTCCGGTGGATGAGTCACAGCAGAAGATGAGCAGCCAGGAACAGAAGTGACGCAGACTTTCGTGTCCTCGTTCTCCAGGCGATGAGCATCGTCCTCCTTCCTCACAACATCCCCGACAGCCTGAAGCACCTCTCCACCCTGGTGGACGACATGTGGTACTACGCCGGGGACCGATCCACAGACGTGAGTGGATCCTGTCACCTCCCAGGTCCCCCCCCCCGCCCTCCCCCTCACCACAATCACCAACACCCGACTTGTTGTCACTGTTTATGGCACCTGTCACTTTAAAATTGAGAATATATATCAAAAGAGGTTGAAGCCGGTTCCAGTTTAATCATCATCGACCACAGCAACAATCCTGCTGCTGTTAAACTAACAAGCAGCCAAGAGAGAAACGGGGTTCCCACAGGTCAGGGAATATCAGGGAATATCAGGGAATATCAGGGAATATCAGCATATTTAGATATTCTGTGAATATAGCTTCTGTGTGTATTTATACATCAGGATTTATTTTTTACATTTTCAAAATAATTTTTTTTATTCTATTCTATTTTTATTGTATGCGTATTTGTAATTTAATGAATTATTGTATTTCTGTGTAGTTATCTTTCCCACCTGTATTCCTAAACTGCTGTGACGACAACATTTTCCCACTGCAGGATTAATAAAGTCTTATTTTATCTAAAGTTAACAGAGTAAGTCATTTATTAGTTGTTATGTATTTACCGTCTGACTCTTTTCTGTTGTAGATGAACTGGTACACCAAACGGGCGGCGCTGACGGGCATCTACAACACCACAGAGCTGGTGATGGTTCAGGATTCCTCTCCAGACTTCCTGGACACCTGGAGCTTCCTTGATAATCGAATTCAGGATGTGGTCAACATGGCCGGCACAGCCAAACAGGTAGAGAGCACCTCCTATAGCATTAAACGCCAACACAGATGAAGTGTGGTCATTAAAGAGACGGGTTTTTTTTTTTATACTCATCTCGGAGCTCACGCATCTCTAAGTTCCTCAGCTTCATCCATCAGTGGATTAATTTCATAACTGACCTCAGATCGAAAGAAAACCACCTCCTCCTCCTACTTGACGAGTACTTTCCTAAATATGTCAAAACAGCCTTCTCATGACTTTCGACCCGTTTCTCCAGTCATGTTGTTGTAAATTGTGTTTTCCGCTGTGTTGAATAGGTGCAGTCGACGGGTGAAGCCATGGTGCAGGGGCTCGTGGGAGCCGCTGTGACGGTGAGTCTGTCAGCAAAGACTGACGCATTCAAAGGTTGATTTGAAACAATGTCGGTAAACTGAATCATAAATGGAGAATTAAACTGAAGTTGGCTCGGCACGTCTTGTGTTTTACAGCTGAAGAACCTCTCGGGGATGAACCAGAAGCGATGATGGGAAACATCTCGCACTGATCACAACCATCCGAGTTGCGTCATTAGCTGAAGATCAATTTTCTCTTTGCTCTTATTTCTGATTAAATGTATGAAAAGACTGAAAGCTTTGGGTTATGACTTTTGTTAAGCAAGAGTGAGTCCCCATTTGTCACAGGCCATACGTCTCTTTTTGTCCACCTGCAGGACTTTGACTTGCCTTGTTTCACTGTCCCAAGATTTCCTGCTCAGATCATTTTTTTTCCCTTTTGTACAGAAGGACACAAAGATCTGTAATTTAGTTGTTGAATGCAGTAAGAGTTCAATAAAGTAAGTACTGTATATTTAACATATTGTTTGTCTTGTCTTGAAGATTTATATTAAATCAGCCATCAGATTATAAAGTACAGGAGTAAAGTCTTGCAGGTTAAAGTCGCTGTTTTGTAAAATTTTCACTTAATTGATCCAAGAGAAACCTGTGCTATAAAAATAATTTGAAATGTAAAGTAATTAAAAAAAATTAAAAAAAAAATCTAATTAGGATATTCAATGCGATGCAGCTGTAGTCCAAATCAAAGTGTCCAAAAACGTCGTCACCAACCAGTGGGTGCTTTTAATTTGAAATTTGGAGGCATCTATGACCCGGATGTTAAAGAAAACCCCGCCTCCGTACTTCTCTTGAGCCAATCACTAAGCGCGCCGATAACTCCTGGCCAATCAGCGGCCGGTAAATATTTCCGTGGAGGCCTTCAAGCCAGAGGAGGACCGTGAAGTCGGGACGGTTATTTTAAGGTTCAATTTAAGTCTTATTTAAATCCATAATGCCGTATGCTAACCAGCCGACGGTGAAAATCACGGAACTGACAGACGAAAATGTCAAATTTGTCATTGAAAACACTGACTTGGCGTAAGTATTTGACGCTTTCTTTCCGTTCAAAGAGCGTGTGCGAGGAAGAGAGCAGCCATTAATATTCCCAGCACCAAAACACACCGACGTCAAAGACGTGCTCAGATATGATCATGTACCAGAATAATAATGCTGTTTACAACTGAGCATTTCTGTCAATACCGGCTGTTTGTGTACAAGATTATTCTAGTTAGTTTACGAGGAAAAAAAAAAAAAAAAAATCTGCACAGGTGCAGGTTAATTCCTGCAAAACTAAAAGCTACAATTTGTTTTTTTATTGGGATTTAGGAAGAAATTAAATTCATATACTTTTTAAAGCGTTGTTTTTATTATTCAGTGGTATGTCAGATCCCACACAACCATGTTTTAAGATGTATAAAATGCTCTGTTTTGAAGAATAGTTCGTGTCTAATGTGATTTTTCTATTTAAAAAAAAGAAAATTACCCTTTTATAATGCACCTTAGTCTCCTACTTCTTTTATTATCTATGAATATGCAAAGTAAAGCTGCAATGATTAGTTTTAGTTAAGTAATCAATGACTCGGTTGACAGAAAAGATATTGATCTGCAGCTATTTTGATGATTGATGAATAACTGGAGTCATTTTTCAAGCAAAAATCTTTCAATCGATCAATCAACTGTGTCTCCTTTCTTTAAATTATAGTAAATTGTACGTCTTGCAAACAAACAAAAACATTTATGACATCACCTTTTGTCTCTAGTAAGTTGTAATGGACATTTAAAAGACCAGACGATCAATCTATTATAAGCCTCAAATGTAAAAACTTGTTTTTTCTCCTTTTCAGGGTCGCCAACTCTCTCCGCCGTGTTTTTATGTCAGAAGTTCCCACAATAGGTAGAGTAACGCTTTTTAATGTATTGTAACTTTACATTGCAGAGTTGTTGTGGGATAATTGTAACCTTGGATATCTGATTATAAAAAGTACTTTGGTCCACATGCAGTTTAATTTGATGCATCAAACCTCTAAAGCACTAACTCGAACTGGCTTCGCTTCATTTCCAGCGATCGACTGGATCCAGATCGACGCCAACTCGTCCGTGCTGCACGACGAGTTCATCGCTCACAGAGTCGGTACGCGTCGCAGCATTTAGAAAGACCGCAGTGTGACGCGCTGTCGCAGCACGATAACAACCTTTTGTGTGTCTCCTGTGTTGTCAGGCCTCATCCCGCTCACCAGCGACGACATCGTGGACAAAATGCAGTATTCTCGGGTGAGTGGACCTTCGATTGTTGGTCCTCTGTTCCAGTACAAGACGGCAGAAGAGCGTGTCAAACGAGAGGGACGAAACCAGGCAGACAAAAACATGAAACATTTGCACGACCACGCATTAGGATTCGATTTAAAACTCCTCTCAACCTGCTTCAGTTGGAGCGAGATAGGCAGCTCATCCCACTGACATGCAGCTGTATTAAAAAAAAAAAAAAAACAGTGAGTTGTGATTCAGAAGTTAGAAATTATTTTCAGACATTAACATCACAGAAACAACAGTTTTTTACTTTGTAATAAGAGTTTTCTCCCAATAAAACTAGTTTCTTACCTTTTCTGTTGTCAATAAGGGCTCCTATTTGTTTACAATGTTCTCACTGTAAGAGTCAGACAAACAAAGTTCTTCCGAGCTTTTAGTCACAAAAAAAAAAAGTGATGGATTTGCAGCGATACAGATCCCATACATAAAACCGGTAATTGTTTTGTCAAAAAGATTTGTATTCGGATTAATTGAAAAGTTGCAGCTCCTTCTGTAACTGCGTTCAGCATCAAACGTCGTTTCCCGTGTGTCTCCGCTCGTCCCGCAGGACTGCACTTGCGATGATTTTTGTCCCGAGTGTTCGGTGGAGCTGACGCTGGACGTTCGATGCACCGAGGACCAGACGCGTCACGTCACCTCCCGCGACCTGCTGTCCAACAACCCCAGAGTCATCCCGGTGAGTCTTCTCAGAGGTGGACGCAGGAGGAGAAGCTGACTGTCGTTCTTATTGTGTTTTTATTTTTATTTTATTTTTTTTCAGGTGACTTCCAGGAGCCGAGACAACGATCCCAACGACTACGTGGAGCAAGATGGTAAGCGTCCAGCTTCTCCGTCGGGGTCAACTTCTCCACCTTCTCCACCCTCTCCTCCCACGTTTTAACCATCTGTCTCTTCCTTGCCGTCTTCCGCTTCCTCTCGTTTCGTTCATCCCGACGCAGACATTTTGCTGGTGAAGCTTCGTAAAGGTCAGGAGCTGCGGCTCCGAGCTTACGCCAAGAAAGGCTTCGGGAAGGAGCACGCCAAGTGGAACCCAACGGCGGGGGTGTCCTTCGAGTATGACCCCGACAACGCACTGAGACACACGGTCTTCCCGCGACCCGAGGAGTGGTACGTCTTCCTCTGTGTTTCTCCTCGTAGAGGGACGAATGTTTTAATAAGAAGCGTATCGATTGACTATTGAACGGATGCACTGATTCGCAGGCCGAAGAGTGAATACTCGGAGATCGAGGAGGACGAGGTTCAGGCTCCCTACGACCCCAACGGGAAGCCAGAAAGGTGAGCAGAGCATATCTGATGGGGGGGAAGAAGTGAAATCACCCTTTTTGTGTGTGTGTGTTTGTGTTTTAATTTTTTTTTATTAAAGGCAGAAACCCTGAACGCGGCTCGTCTCTACTCTGCGCAGGTTTTATTACAACGTGGAGTCGTGCGGCTCTCTGCGACCGGAGACCATCGTCATGTCGGCGCTGGCTGTCCTCAAGAAGAAGCTCAGCGACCTGCAGACGCAGCTGAGCCACGAGATCCAGAGCGACGTGCTCACCATCAACTGAAGACAAAACCTGCTGACGCGGCAGGATTTCACACGCCGCTGTTAACACCAGAAGTATGAAGACGACTGCAGCTGTATCCTCTCTACAAACTGACCTCAGATCTGGATGGACTTGTTTTCATTTTCATTGACTTTAACATCCATTTCTTGTTTTTTTGTTGGTTTTTTTTTTTGTGTCTCAGTCACCAAAAGTGTAAAATTATGTCAGCAGCGATCAAAACAAAAGCCGTGTGTGTGTGTGTTACAACATGTATTTGTTCGAGAGTCAGTTTGTCTGAGACCGATACAGATTTAGCTTCGTTGTTGTCCCACTGAAAACTGTAATTATTTTGTTAAATGTTTCTTTTTAAATAAATATTTTGGAAGGAACATCTGTTATCTTCTGTTATTTTATTTTTAGTTTCTCGGTGGGTTCAAGTATTAATTTATCTGCAAAGTACAAGAAGGAAAATACAAACAGTCTGAAAATGAGATGGGGGGGGAGGGTAACACCTGACATTTTACCACATAAGCAAGATAATGCTTCAGAAATTTGTATTTTATATGTGTGGAAAAAAACTGGATAAAAAAAACCCAGCAGTAGCAGATGAAGTGTGATAAAATATTTAACGAGCAGGTGACCAGGAAAGACTATTGATCATGGCCGACCCCTTTTGATGGTCTCCTATGATCATGGTCAATAGATTTTTATCAAGAGGCTGAAGTCTATCAACAAAAACTTAACTGGAGACAAGCCTGGGACCGTTAGTGACTGACAAGATCTTAATTTTGCAATATAACAAGTTTTTGCCTATGTTTTTATTGTCTAATTGAGGACACCGCAGTAGATTCAATTAAAGTACAGAAATGAACTAAAATAAGGGAGAAAAAAAACCACAACACAAAGTTACAATTTTCTTATTGAAAATGAATAAGCTACAATAGCTGAGGCGCTGAAATAAACATAAAATAGCCAGCTGACAGCTTTTATTTTGACAAAAGATTGTAACATTTTTGTTAAACTTCCGTCAAGGAGGCTTTTATTTTGAATGTTTCAAAAAACATATTTATTCTTGCTTTGAGTGCGACCCTGAACACATCACGTCTCCAGATGGAGGTCAAACTAGCTCTTTGTGAACAAATATCTGCGGGCAGTCGGCTGGCGAGCTGCGGATGTTGAGGGATGAGGACCTCCTAGAGAGGACGCTGTCACGCGGGGGATGACGAGGTGAGCCGTATTCTTTTGCCAGAGAAGGTCACGCCAAACTTCATTCGGATTTCTTCAAATTTAAGGTTTCACTTATTAGCAGCAATTCTTACGTGCAATTTTAAAAACTACCACTGTATATGCTGACATATCTAGACCAGCCTTTTAATTCGGCATTAATGTCATCTACGAAACGGCTTTAAAAAGCCATACTTTTTTAAATTACAAGATACCGCCTATTACGGCGCATTTCAGGTAAGGAGGAACTCCAATTAGTGTTTTTTTTTGTTAAATTAATGTTTTTTATGACATACTATGCATGCCGAATTTACCGAAATTGAACTGAACGCTCAGTTCAAGAAACAAATGTTGTCTTAGTGCATGTTTACGTATGCCTATAAGTGAGACACCGTTAAACTGGTAATTTCCTGAAGCAATTTGGTTGGAAAACCCGTTCACGTAAAATGACAGAAGGTGGCAGACAATATCCGTTTTTTTTAAGATGAGCGTGCATGTAAATGACCTGCTAATTTGCTCAGTCATGCACAACCTACATCACTAGTATGTCACGTACAATTTGATAAATTAATTGAAAGATAAAAAAAAAAATAACTCCCAGCTCTCTGAAGCAGGCTGAATATACATATAATTGGCACTTTACCAGGTTCAATTGATAAATATTGTTTTAAACTTTTGACCAAAAAAAGCATCGTGATTGGAATTCATAAAGTTTGGAATAGGTTGCATTTCCAGTAAAAAGAAATAATAAAAACATTGTCCATTTTTGAAATTTCTTATTTTAATACATTTTTGCTCTTTACCTGCTGTGATTTTTATTTTCCCTGTAATAAAGCATTTTCTATTATCTTAATATTTCAGCTTTACAATCCGATGAAACAGGAGCAAAGAGGATCCGACCATATCTGACCTTCACCGCTGCGGACGAACCGTCGGACTCAGAGATGGCTGTGACGAGGAAGAGGTTCTCCTCCTCCTCAGTTGAAGAAGACGGTTCAGGCTTCTGTGACAGTGCTCACATGTCTGCCTCCGATACATCCAGCGAAGAAGAACATCCCTGTGCACCTCTGCTCTGGTAAGCTCTCTATCTGCTGCCTCCATCACTCGTCCATGTGGCAGACGCAAGACTCGTAATGGAAGTGACTAACACAAGTGTTTTTCTGTGCAGCTGCCACAGCGTCCAGGACTCTTTGCTGAGCTCCAACAGCAGCTTCACCGGATACAGAGGTGTCCTTAACTGGATCATCATCCTGCTGGTCAGTTTCTCATCTCGTCCTCCTAATTGGTGGAAACAGGATATTAGTTTTATATTGAATTACCAAAAAACTATTAGCTGTCATTCTGATTTCCAGGTCCTGACTCACGCTCACCTGTTCTTGGAGAATTTCATACAGTGAGTGTACATAAATGCATACACAGTATTCTGGCCCAACCTCTTATCAGCTGTACATTTTCTGCTTTAATTTGAGATAGATAGATAGATAGATAGATAGATAGATAGATAGATAGATAGATAGATAGATAGATAGATAGATAGATAGATAGATAGATAGATAGATAGATAGATAGATGTGTCAGTCCACCACCACGTTGGTACATACTAAAATATTGTGGCAACTGTTTGATGAATTGACACATTCATGAATTGTGAGAGCTGATACGGGACTCTTGCTACTCGCAGTATTAAAAAAAATTCCCTGCAGCCCAAAAAGTATTTTCCCCGTAGACCACCTGTGGTCTGTAATCCTGTGAAACAACAGGACAAAAGGGGGGAAACACTAAGAAAAATGTGTATTCAAGTGGGTGGGCGCCATCTATTAATCCAGTCTTTAATCCAACCTACATTTCAGTTGCACAAATCAAAAATGTTTATTGCAGCAGCCGAACATGTTTAGAGTTTGGTGTCTAGGCTACGCCTCTCATCACGTCGTCATCCTCATTATCATCTTTCACCACATCACTCGACCTCTAAGAGCGGGGAAGAGCTGAACAAAGTAAAACTGACAGCAGGTGTCATACAGACATATGAAAAACTGCTTGGACAAATATCAGAAATCATTTTTTAAAAATTCACTCAGACCAACGGTGTTTATTCATTACAGTATTTTATCCGTGTTAACCAGTAACTAGGGACGAGTTTATGTCTCACACGGGCGCTACAAATGACTTTTCCTTTGTTTTCCACTTCTTTACAGACATGGCTTTTTGATAGATGTCAGAAAGGTTTTGGGGCATCTGATTGAGGACAACTGCAACCGGCCATCTGTCAACCTGATAGTGGGTGAGGAACTCTTTTTTTTTTAGAAAGAATGATACCAAACAGCCATTAGACAACTGAAAATGATATCAGATTAACCCATAGTCAGTAAACTCAGCGATGGGATGAGGTTACTCCAGCAGTAAATAGTGAAACCATATTTAGCTTGTTGTTAAGAATGAACAAAATATCCTGTCCTATATCGTGCTCAAGTGTGCAGTGCACACATCTGTCCACCAGAGGATTTTGTGTCACTATAACACTTTGTCTGGTCAAGTGTGAAAAGTACTGACACTATGACCTGAGCGGCCCCTATAGTGACGTCACCCATTGGTTTTGTGAACTGTCGTTCTGAATCCTTGAGTTTGGGTTTTTACCGCTTTTAGAGGCGTAATATCTAATTAAAACTGCAAGCAGTGATATGCGGGCCCTCGCAGCTTCACGTCGGGGATCCAGCGGGTCGGGGCCGCCGGCTCCCCGACGTGTAGCACACGAGGGTTGGCATATTCCCGCTTGCAGTTTTATTTTTTTCTCGATCTTGTTCCTTATTCTTCTTTGTTTTTGTTTTTTTAAAAAAGGCTTTTTTTTGGCGGCTTTAACATCTTCAAAAACTCATGAAACTTGAAAATCATGAAAACTGGTGGCGCAGTGGTTAGCACTGTTGCCTCTCAGTAAAAGGTTTCGGGATTCAATTCCCCCTTCTGTTATGACTTTTTTTTTCTTAGATCATACTATAGCATGTCATCCAAATGACTTTCGTCTTTGGTGCTCGGGCCCTAATTAATGACGGGATTATTTTTCTGATGGACCACCAAAAAACTAATAAGAAGAAGTGACTTTAGCGAATGGCACCACAATGACTTGCATTGACTTCATATTTCATGAGAGAAGTTGAATGGGAGTCTATGGAGCCAGAGCCTTTTTTTTTAAAGCCATCCCTAGTGGCCGTCAGTGGTATTGCAGTTTAAGACACTTCCGCACTGGCACTTTTAAAGTTCCGCACTATAAGGTCAAGGGTTTGATCATGGTTGAAAAAGGAGGTCATGAGATAAAGTACAAAGACCTTGTAGACCGATTTCTTTTAAGTAACACAAATTAGCTACGTACATATTTTAACAAATTTCACTTATTTATTTAAGACACTAAGGTGACATACGTAACGTAATCTATCTAAAACGACTTAACCCAAACCGTGACCTTTTCCAAACCCTAACTAAGTATTTTTGCCGAGCCAAAATGTAACAGTGACACGGTGCCCTCTAGTGGACTGACGGGTGTATTACCGGGTTGAAATAAATGGTTTTCTTCCAGCTGCCAACGTGTTTGTCCCGATAGCTTTGCTCCTGGAGAGGTGTCAGGAAAAGGTGAGTCTTTGTTTTTCTCTTCCAAATTTAGACAGGGCATCATTTTCATGCTGCTTTTACGTGCCAGTTGTCTTTTAATATCCTGTTAAACAACTCAAAATAAAACGTGCTGTCAGGGAGCGCTGTCCGCCGCCAACGGCCATCGTTTACATCTCACACTGCTGGGGTTGCTTTTGCTGTTCCCTGCTGCAGTCATCGTACACGAGCCGATGATATCGACAGGTAACAACTTTATGCATGCAGCTGCATCATATTTACTGTATATATTCAATAAAATGTAGTTATTCTAAAAGTTGCATGTGACAGCTGATACGATCAGCAGCTAATGTCGGTTCTACCAAGCCCCTGGAGGGTCACAGTGGGAATTTTATCCTGGACTAAAGAGAATAAAACCAGAATTTTTGAAAAATGACACTTAATCGACTTATCAAGTTCAAATAAAACCTTTCCAGCCTACATGAAGCCTATAATTATGAATAAGTAAGTGATGTTTTATGATAGACCCTTTTTATGGCTGACAGTTTGACTTGACGAAGAACAGGTGAAACTAATGATGGCTTAATTCTATTAGTCCCGTTTATCCATTACAGTGACATTGTTAACACACCTGTGCTTTGAAGTGTCAACATTTCTGCAGCGGTGTTTCTGTTTCATCGTCCACCAGGTGGAGCGTTCTTCTCTCTCTGGTTCTACACTGTTCTGGGGATGAAGCTTTATTCATACCAGGAAACTAATCGCTGGTACCGCCTGGCTCATTTAGGTATTTCTTCAACACCACGGGTTTTATTGACGCCATTTCAACATAAAAGCATTCATAAATCCACCAACTGCTGCTTTTTTATTTGTGTTCAGAGGAAGACCAGAATGAATCGCAAAAAGACCACAACGAGCATCTGACGCTCCGAGGTGAAACTGCTCGTCTGGGATTAGATGATATTGGATTTTTTTTTGACAGTAACTCATGAGAAAATATTTTACTTCTTTGTGACTTTGTCTTTGGTTTCTCAGATCTGTATTATTTCCTCCTCGCGCCCACACTGTGCTACCAGAGAGACTTCCCGTGTACTCCCAAGCTCCGTGTCAATAAGCTGCTGCACAGGTTGCTGGAGATGGTGAGCTGAACAGCCAATAAATAATATAAGATATTAATTTACAGAGTGAGAAATATAGACACATAAGAACCTTTTATGGACATCATCTCCTTCCCTAATTACAAATAAACCCCATATTAATAACAACATAGCTTGCTAGTATAATAAGGTGCACAGTATGGAAGCTTTCAAGTGCCAAAATAAACAAAAGAAATAAACTGAAAAACTAGACTTGTGTATATATATATATATATATATACATACATATACCCTTTTTGTGTTGCATTTACTCATAATTAAATAAAACAAACATTCTGTATGTTACGTTTGAAATTATCATTATTATTATTAGGATTTTATTTACAATCACAACTCCCTTCATAAAAATTTGTGACTTAAGCTTTGTATTTAATTCTACTCTCCTTCACTTTTTTCTTTTTGTGTTGCGATTTAATTTTACGACCCTAGAATACAGTTTTGGTTTGATTATGACAGTAAATGCATAAAGGAAGAGGAAATACACAATCATATCGTGTAAAGTAGAACACAGTTACTCAAATACATAAACGCAAGAAGATTAGTTATTATGAATATTGCCAGTAAAATAATAGGTTCTAAGAAAGTCAGTTCTAGCCACTATAAACAAAACTATCTAAAAAAAAAAACAACAACCTCTAAACTTTTCCTTTGTCCAGCGAGTATCCACACCTTTCATCGGGCCGACTTCTTTATGCACAAAAAAACAAACTAATAGAGATATAACAGCACACAAAAATATACAGAAGGAAAGAATATGCAAAAACAAAAAATAGCTGGTTGGAACAGATACACGTGCTCCCGTATATTTATACTATTTCAAATTTCATATAAACATTCACTTGGTCCCTTGGATGAACTGATTAGACCTTTGGGGTCAAAGGTCACTGTGACCTCATGTCCCATTGTTGTGAGCCCAGTTAAGTCGGGAACATCTTGAAGGAATTTCTTCAGATTAGGGACGAACGTTCGCTTGGTCCCACGGGGTGAACTGATTGGACGTCGGGGAGGGGGGGTCAAAGGTCAAATCCTTCTGCACACACTGCAAACCATTCCCCATCATGGATAATGCAGTTCATCTAACTGCAGCGTTTTCCTCCTTCAGGTGGTTGTCATCCAGATCATGGTCGGCATCGTGCAGCAGGTACAGCAGCATCCTTCTGTTTTATAAAGTGTGCCACCATGTGTTTACAGTATCTGGGAACTTTCCAGTGCATTATCTATCATAGTGTCGTATCAATACTATCCGTGCACCTTTTTTTTTTTTTATCCTCTCAGTGGATTGAACCCATCTTCCAGAGATCAGAAAACTCCTTCTCTGTGAGTGATCCTTCTTATTTTGTAGATACTAAATCAAATATAACTTCCCACCCTGCGTAACTCACTGTTTTACTTTCTTACGTTAAAACACAGAGTATGGACATCACTATGAGAGTGGAGCACCTGGTGGGACTGGTGGTGAGTCATGTTGAATTGTTTTTAAACAAAATTCAGACTTTTTAGACGCATCAGTTTGGAATTTCCAGGACTGTAAGTGGTAAAATAACTAAGCTAAACTAACAGACAACATCTGACTGAAGTGGTCACAGATAATCTTAATAACAACAAAGTTAAGAAGTATGTTTGGCCCTGATAATTAGAGATAAAAGTGTTTGTCATAGACACAAAATAGTGGGGAATTGCTGTTAAATGTGTGACATATTAGTATGGCTGACTCATGTTTTCCTCTCAGGCCCCGACTCATTTCCTCTGGCTCCTCTTCTTCTTTTTGAGTCACTCCTACCTGAATATCTGTGCAGAACTGCTGCACTTCGGTGATCGACATTTCTACGGAGACTGGTGGTCAGTTGTTTCTGCACACTGCGACGTCACGTGTGCGGCGGCATCGCTGTCTAAACCGCGGTTCATCTTTTGTTTACAGGAACGCTACAACTTTGATCACTTTCTGGAACACCTGGAATATTCCCTTTCAGAAATGGTGTCACAGGTATTCGTATGTTCTTATATTTGAGTCTTCAACGAGGCCTCGGGTTCGACTCAGAAGACGTGAATATCAAATGGTTCCCTCCTGCTTGTGTTTACATGGTTCTCTCTCTTCATGTGTATGAAGACACGTGTACTCGCGGCTGGTGGAGAGAAACGTTCCTCCATCACAAGCCAAGCTGCTGGTCTTCCTGATGTCTGCTGCTCTTTGTGAGGTACAGTGTCATACTGCATGAAGCAAACACCGCTCCCTCTTGTGGTTCATTTGTTTGGTAGCGCAGGACAAAAACAGTTTGCACGCCCACATTAATCATCCCTCTCTCCATATGAGCCCGGTTCACTCTCATTAATCTCTGTGAGGCTGCTTTCAGCCAATTGCCGACATTAAGCTGAAACTATCATGACAATGGTAATATGCTAATGCAGGTATAATATCTGTCACGTTCACCGACTTAGTTTAGCGTCTTAGCTCATGGGAATAATGATAGTAATCAACTTTCTTTGTGTAGCACCTTTCATGCAAAAAAAAAAGCTGCTCAAAGTGCTTTGAAGCCAGAAGATGACATGCAGTGCTTCACATAAAAACATATAAAGGAACATAACATGTTAAAATGTAATTATCTTTTCTTTTTTTTTTCTTTTTTTAAGCACGAGAACAGATGAAATTAACCAATTATCAAATAAAATAGAGTTCAAATATGGAATAATGCCTTAAGTTTTACAGGTATTTAGTGATAAATCAAAGTATTGAACAATCAAGAGTTTGAAGCGTTTTATTTTTCTGCATTTTAAAAAGTGTCTTGTAAACAAAGCTGAGCTGAGTTGTAGTTTGTTATCAGAGGATTTCTTTACACTACGAATCAGTGTAGTAATCACGTTGTCAAACGATAAAAATAATGATTTTCATTATGTCAGAGCCTTAATTTAATTTGATTAAATTTCGGTCAATTTCAGGTCGTCCGACAAAACGCACACAAAGCAATAAACATCTGCCGTGATGTGTTTCGTCCTCTCTTCTTCTCCAACAGTATCTGATCGCTCTGCCGCTGCACAGCTGTCGTCTGTGGATCTTCCTCATGATGGTATTTGAGGTGAGAACAGACGGTGACACCGTGCTCCAGTTCTGTGTGTTTTTCCAGCTCCTCCACACCCTGACACGCACCACGCGGTTAAGTCGAGAAGGTTTTCCCGAATTCTGCGTATTTATTTATCCCAGCGAATGCCCGTGTCTTCTACTTCCAGCTCTCGGTCGCGGTATTCCTCGGAAACTACTTCCAGGGGAACTACGGCAACGGTTTAGTGTGGCTGTGCCTGCTTCTGGGTCCTCCTCTGGCCGTGACCACCTACTTTCACGACCACTACGTCGGCCTCCGTCGCCCGTCGTCCTCACCGCTGACGTCAGACCGCGGCGTTTTTCTGCAGCTTCAGTGACGTCCGGGAGAAGCGTCCGGGTGAAATCCCCGACTGCGCTGCATTCACGAGTAGACTGAGGGGATTTGACCGAGGATCCGTTTTCATGTCTGGGAAAGAGAATCCACGAGTTCCACCCACTTTTAGCAATACATATGCCCCTGTATACTCGTGTGGACTTATATGTATTGGAACTACTGACTATGCTACACTTCCACATCTGCAAAATGTTAATGCAATAAATACCTCTGGTGTGCTTAGTGCTTTACAAGCTTTTGTCTCTCATTCACACATCGGTGGTGCTCGTCTGCCATCAGGAGCAACTCTGCGCCCAGGTTTTTTTTTTTTTTTTTTTAGTTAGACAACAATCTGATCTGCTTTGGCTTTTTGATGATGTCACAGAATGGAGTGTCGGGATCATGACATCACAAGGTAGAATTTCAAAAAAATCCAACACACCAGTGAACACAGCTGGAATTTACACACACACACACACACACACACACACACACACACACACACACACACACACACACACACGCACACACACACATGTCTAACGAGCGAGAGATGTCTTCAGACATGGAAAGAGGCAACGGAAGAACACCGGAGGTACATACGGCACATTTATTTTATTTTCCGCTGTATTTATTCACCTGTGCAGCGTATCTGAAACAAACCGTGCTTGGCATCGAGGGAACACGTATCAACGGACCCTAAACTTTCAAACTTTTTATTTGTGTGTCAGTGGTTTCCAACCGTACCTGGAATAATATAAATGTACTCTCAATCACTCGGTTTATCTGCACCTTGATGCAGATTTTTCATATAAAACTTTATTTCGAAAATGAGTAAAAGTTAGTTACTGACGGTGGTTAAATGCATTTTACAGTATTTGTTTCTGGATTGTATTTCTGTCTTGAGAGTTGTTTGTTTGTTTCTGAATTTGTTCAGTATCTTTGCTGGCTGAAAATGAACAGATGAATAAAAGTATTTGTAAACTGTTACATTTACTAAGAAAAAATATGTTGGCCAAATTGAGCGACAGTTATGTGTTATATCACTCAGCATGGACTCGACCTGAATGTAGATTTGGTTTTGACATTATGGGAATATATATATATTTTTTTACTACAGTCAGTTGTGAACTATATATTTGTGATTTGTTTTGTGTGTTTTCTGCTTCAAAACAAAATCATTTCAATCTTAATTTAAGTTCTATTGAACGGTTCGAGAAGAATCCGTGTTGAGTATTGTGAGGTTCACAGTGACCAGTTTTCTTATTTTTGCACCCAGTTTGGGAAACACTTTGTCAGACATCCATTTAAAAAACATTTTTTTTTACTCAAACCTAAAATGAAGAGGCACTACATCATGCAGCACTGGTCTTTTCATCCAAACACAACATGTATAATAATTTATTTATCCGTTTTTTTTTTTTTTTTTTTTCTTCTTCTTCAGCAATAAATTACATTCATGCCAGTCATATTGTTTTTTATCTCTCCTGCAGCAGTCCCTGAACCACGGCCTCGTGCCCGTATTTGGTTTGTTCCGTGCACCGCTAGATCCCAACAACGACCAACAACAGCTCTCCAAAGACCTCGTGCACCGTCTTCATCAACGCCTTCTCAAAGCTCAGGAGGCCGTCAAGACTCTGAGAGCTGAGAACGAAACCCTGAGGAAGGACAACGAGAGGCCGACGCTGAAGGACAACAGCACGAAGAGGGGAAAGGAGGAGGTGGAGGACTTCCAAAAGGAAAGGGAGGCGCTAAATGAATTGACTAGACAACAGTGGGAAGAAATCAGAAGTCTGAAGATGAAGCTGTTGGAGTTACAAAACCAACAAATGGAAGAAGGGACGGGCACGTCCGAGAGAATAATCCAAGAGGAACGAACTCGTGTGGAGAGAGAAGTTGCCTCGCTTAAAGAAAGGCTCCGCAAAGAGATGAACAAAAACAAAGAGGAGGAGGCTGTTACAAAACTTAGAGAATCAGAGTTGCAGAAGAAAGTGAATGAATTGCAAAAGGATGTTCAGGAAAAACGTAGTTTTATCTTGAGCCTGATTGATAAATTCAACATTTCCATAGTGGACTACCGAAACACTTTCATCCAGCTGAGACAGCATCAGTCAGAGCTCTGCGAGAAATGGGAGGACAAATGTAACGCTGTGGAGGAGAGGTACAGGAGAGAACTGGATGAGAAGGAGGAGAGCTGGCAGAGGAGGGTGCAAGAGATGGAGCGGGGGAACGAGGTCGAGAGGATGTGGCTGCAAAAAGAAGGAGAGTGGAGACAGAAGACCAGCAGTCTGGAGGAGGAGATCAGAAGGCTGATCGGAGGGCAGCGCCAGGTAAATACTGACCGTTTTGTTTTTTTGTTGTTGCTGTGGGTTGAATGAGTATTACAGCATTTTAAGAACTAAAAATATCACTCCATACCAATAGAAACATATCTGAAATATATATTTTTGTGTTTTCAGGGGCCTCGAGGAAAAAAGAAACGAAACCTGTGGTGGAAGAGACGCTTCAGGTTTAGTGGAAGGCCGTTGCAGAGCAGACAGCACGGCGTGGAAACTGTCACGCTGCTGTCTTCCTCGTAGAGATTCCCAGCTTTGTTATTGGCTCTTTGTTGCACAGCGGAGCTTACGCACAAAAAAAAAAAAACGCCTTGAAGGTCTCACGCTGTTTAAATTGTCTTATCGTTACCGCTCATTCACCTCTCGGCCACGTAACGACGGTGAACAAAAAATAATTGGCTCTTATCAATGTTAACAATGAGTTAAGTGATTATGCTTGATGTGAGAGGGCCTACTTGTGGTGGTGAAAAGTCAGAAGTATTACATTATTTGACAGTTATTCAGTTGTTAAATAAATTATAACAGCACAAAGACGAAACAATTGTCCATTAAACCTGTTTTTTGTTGTTGTTGTTTAATTATAATAAAAACAAAAACAGGATATAGACATGGGAATATTTATTTGCATTTATAATACAAACTGTTTGATGAGTTTATTTAGGTATTTTTAATCCTCTATACTTTATAGCTCAGTTTGGTGTAAAATTAAGACTTTCCATATTTTATAAACACTTATTTTACGTGATAATTTTTGCTTCCATTATTTCTAAATCTCTGTAATTGCCGTTTTTATTCCGTCAGGCTTGTGACGTTATTACAAAGGTGACGATGTTTATCATTGTTTATGACCCACAATCCTTTGTGCAACGAGAAAGACGTACCCCGGGTCACGTGGTATTGTCACTGAGGCGGAAATGAAAGTTCACCAGCCGCAGCAGCGGAACACAGCCGAAAAAGGTACGGAAAAGATCACATTTAAGCCTAAATTGTCGGCTTGTCAATACGTACAGCGTGTTCTGACGTGAACCGCGCAACTACTAACGCGGCTCTGCTCGGCGTCGGGTGATTAGAGCCGGTTTTCTCGGCATGTCCTTTCGTAAAAAAAAAAATCCCCCTACGGAGCTTGCTGGCTAACAGTTAGCTCCGCGTGGGTCAAGCTCGGCGCATTTGGCTGCATCGGACCGGAAGTGTCGCAACTTCCCTTCAAAATAAATGCGACGAGACGATCAAAAATAATGGCAAAACCGTGTTGTTGTTGTTGTTTTTTTAATAATTTGGGTTGGAGTGCCATTTTTTTTTTTTCCTTCAGTAAATATTTGACTTTAATGTCGATGAATCAATTAGTTGAACGTTAGAAAATTTATATTGAACATTTTCAATAATTGAGCGGTTTATTTACAATTTATTTTAAACATGAATGTTTATCATATGCTTCTTCAAATGTAAGAATCATACGCTTCTCTGTGTTGTAAATAATTGCGATAGTGTGTTTTAGTTTTGTACATTTTAAGACATCATCTGGGTAAATCATAAAGGGCTTTGTTGTTGTTGTTGTTGTTTTGGTCATACTATCGACAAAACAGTTAATCGACTTTTATTTGCAGCCCTAATTTTTTTGTGTGTTTTTGTGGTGTACTAGTCACAACACGTTGAAAAAAAAAAAAAAAAAAAGCTGAATTTCCAGTTGAATATTAGTTTGAAAAAACTGTGGCCGGATGTACCAATGTTTTCTTCGCCACCCTTTTTTTTTTTTTTTTTTTTTTGTGACGGTGATGCATAGAAATACTTTGATCATCTTCCGTGTTTGTGTTTTGTGCGCAGCAGCTGGTGGTATTTAATAGGAAGGTGGGACGATAAGATCAGTTCAGCGCGGGGGGAGGAGAAGGGGGAGGAGAGGGGGAGATAGTGGGGGTGGGTGGGGGGGGGGGGCAGTTAAATCTTCATTAGTTTATATGGAGTTCAGCCAGCGCCCTCTCCGCGCAGCGGATCCAGATAAACGCTGCGCAGCCGGTCAGCTTCTTCCACAAGGTTGACGGAAGATGCTGCGCGCTTTTGTTGTGACAGCTGTTCATCCTTTACTCTGCAGCCTTTTTGCGACAGATCTCAGGTGGGTCTCATTCAGATCATTCAACACGCCGACGAATCGCTTTAACGATGACCAAGCTTGGACACGCACCACCGGGTCTCTTTTTGGGTCTCTTTGGGTCTTTTTGGTCTCGAGCCAACAGCAGTCACCTTGGTGCTGCAGCAAAGTAAACCGAGGATCTCCTGCACAAAACCAGCCATGAGGGGTTAACATTTTATTTTTATTTTTTTTAAATCTTGACGTATTCTGTAAAGATGGTTATCCGCGACAGCGTTCAGTGTTGCTGTGTGAAGTGTCCTTGTGCTTTTTAAAAATGCAGCAGCCCACATCTCTGACTTTGCTCAAGGTGATGTTGGTGGGGGGGGGGGTCTGTTGAGAGTCTTCGTCTCTCCCTGACCCTGAGATGAAGAACAAATCTCTTGTCATCGGTGACATTCATCAGGCCAGGCTGCTTAATACACCTGTAATATACCTTGTTTTTTATTATTATTATTATTATTAACTAAGGTTTGTTCAAATGTTTTGTTTGGGAAATGGAAATGGGAGAAGAGAGTTGAGGTATGACATGCAGAAAAATGGTCATTCTGGCCCGGACTTCAACCGACGTCTTGCTGCCCGGAGCCCATGTGGTATATCCGCCCAAAACGATACGAAAAAGCTGATTAAAATGTGACGGGACTTTTACAGTTCGCTGTCTTGGATCGACGATGCTGTTCTTTTCTCTACCTGCTCTCCGCCACACCTCAACCCGTCCACCTCTGAGCCCGGTCCTGTCGGAGGGTTTTCTGTTGTGATTTAGCACTAAATGCTGTAACTAAAGTTAAATTGAACTATTACAGATTGACTAACTACAGCCTGCACATTAATCAGTCAGTTGTAATATCTCAATAACGTTAACAGCGCTCGCAGATGCAGGTTTCTGATGGGTTTTAAGTAGCGTCTGCAACTTTTGCAACTCTCGCAGCCGAATATGTTTTATTTTGCAGTATTTTTCTGAATCTCGAATACTTCCTCCACCTCTAATCAACGCTCTCCTCCTCGTCTGCTGGTTTAATGTAATGTGATTATCTAGAATTAAGTCTGTTGTATCATCTTCCTGACAGTCGTCTCTAACTCGCAGCGATCGTCGCTGTAAGCTTGAGCCAGGTTTTTTTTTGTATTTTTTTTTTTTTCTTCCTTTATGACAACGTTTCAAAGTGCATTTTATGCGTTGGCGTCGTAATTATTGTTTGCGTAAGCGAAGAAACTCGCAGGTTGGGAGAACAACAAGACGGGGGACATTTGTGCCTTGAGTTTGTCCTTAAGGCAGCGCATTGGTGCAGATTTAACGACGTTATGTCCGGGAGGAGGAGGAGCTGCCCGAAAGGCTAAAGTCGGGGAAAGAAAAACGCAGCTATCGCCGCAGCCGACATGAAAGACTTTCTGACGCTGATTCGTGATCTGTAGGTCACCATGATGAAGTATTTGGTGTACCTGCACAAAAAGGGGGGTAAAAACCTGATTTCACCTCTGGCTGTGATGCAGTGGGCGGTTTGCTGTATTATAATGTGTGTGTGTGTGTGTGTTTGTGTTACAGAGCTGTGATGTCATGGCAGCTGCCAGCGTGAGCAGACCTGGCAGTGCCCAGACCACTGAAAAGTCCCAGTTGATCTTGAAAGGTAATGCTATTATTTATTTATTTATTTATTATCACCTTACTGACCAAACAGGAGAAGCGCTGTGTCAACATTTAGTGTGCGTTTCATCACTTCCTCCGGCTGTCTGTGCACATGACGCAGTTTTTCTGCAATTCATTGCATCGATCTTCATCAAAATCACGAGTACAGACGGACACACGAGCAATTTTAACGTTTTGATGTCTTTGTTAGACATTCACGGTACTGGCGGAGAAAGTGTGCGACTTTAATAACTGAACGTCCAACTGGCATCGCCGGTAGCTCCGGATGAGACCTTCAATTCATCCAGATTCTCAGGATTTCTGTTGTCAGCAGCTCTCTGAGGTGGATTTTCTCTCGTTTGAAGTCCTCGTGTTGTTGTGGGTTGACTTTAGAGTAGCGGCTCATGATCTTGCTGTAATCACCCGACTCTTACTGATCTTACTGACAACCACGCTGACGTTGCACAATAAGATACCGTAACCTTTTAAAAACACCTAGTTTTTTTTAGGCCTCTGCTAAAAAAAATTGCTTACCCATAATAAAAAGAGTATATCTCGGCAACCACCATAAAAAATTCTTTCAAAAACATATTTCAGATGTGTAGATATTAGTATATATGTTCATATTTTAGTAATAGTTTTGCTATAGTTTTGCTGGCCTCTAATTGGGGGGCATAAAGGGTTAATAAACTTGGGACTTCGTTCTTCCCCCTCAATGATGATGAGCTGTGCAGATCCAGACGCAGAAAAGCAGCGCTGAATCATGACGCTGCCGCCACCGTGCTTCACCTTTGAATGTCGTTTTCAAACTGGTATGCAGTTTTTTTTTTTTTTTTGCGCCAGGTGAAGAGCACCTCCGTTTAGATTAGATTAGATTTGACTTTATTAATCCCACAGCGGGGAAATTCGGTCGTCACAGCAGCAAAGAAAACCAAAAAATGCACACAATATGATTTTTTTTTTTTTTTTACAAATACATAAAAGATATAAGAAATAAGATAGATTAAAAAAATATATTATTTTAGAATAAATACACACACACACACACACACAGACTATGTATACACAAAAAAAACTACAAATAAAATAAGATAATCAAATACAGTTTGGGATGAATGGGAACAAAAATTGTCCGGTGCTTTGAAATGAAATGAGATGAACAGTGCGACGATGTTATAAGGTTAATCGGAAACATTTTCCCAGTAGTGTTGTGAAACGTCGAGGTGCCGTTTGGAGAACATCGGACGCTCCGTGATGTTTTTTTTCTTTGCAGAGCAGCAGTTTCTATTGAATCACTTATGGTGCACTAATAAGATGAGATGTTAACCAGCTTTAATGATCCACTTTAAGCTGTTCGCTGTTACTTTGGGCTTCTTTTTACCTCGCTGAACTTTCTACTTTCTGCTTTTGAAGTCATCACAGTTTGATTCCCACTTTCAGGGAGAGTTGCCACAGAACTAAATCGTCTCTAGCTGCAGACAGTTTGTTAAACTGTGGACCGATGAATGATTGAACCCCTGAGATGATTTTGAAGCTCTTTCTAGCTTCATGAAAGTCATCAATTCTTGATTTTAAGTTTTTGTTTGAGTTTTTTTTTTTTTTTCTCATTCAAAGTTGTTCTAACTCACACTCTTGTTTCATTAGTGTTTGTTGAAGTCATCAACCTCAGAGTTCACGTACCTTTTCCAGCTTACACTGTGAATACATTCAAATGGACAAAAAAACCAAGAATACAACATATTTTTATGTTATTTAAGACAATTTTATACATAAATTCTGCTCATTTCAAAAGTTTCACTTGCTTGTAAAATGGTAAAGGTGCTATGAAAAATCCAATCGGGTTTACATACTGCGTTTTTACCGTTAATAACTGTTGTTGTGTTGTAAACCTATCAAATGTTTAACAGACTGTGTCTGCTGGAAACCTTCCGAGTTTTATTACCTGCTAGAATCATATTTCTCTTTTTCTTTTTTTCTTTTTTTTTTTTTGTTACGCTGTTCATTCAGGGTATCGAGCCCAAACAAGTCATCATTTTCAACTGACCTACATTTTCAAAAGAACATTGGCAAAAAGAAAAAAGGGGAACATCCACGATCCAGGAAGTTATCACATTTCAAGGCGTAATGCAGCTCAGGTAGCTCACAGCTCGGTTAATCAGATAAAAGTCTAAATGGGCGTCTAAACTAAACCAGCCGTGGCAGCTTCTTTAGCGTCGCATTGACCTGCGGTTTCTTTCCTCCGTCGCCTCGGTCATCCTTTTCCTTTTTCTAATGGTTTCACTGATATCACTCAAGTTTTTTTTTTTTTTTTTTTTGCTTCTGTCGAGCGAGTATTTCAGATAATTATGCAGCCTTACACCTCTGAGCTCATTTGCTGAACACCTTCATCACACCCGGGCCCCCTGCAGTGTCAAATCATTTGATTTCATGAGTATTATATTGGTGTAATAGCTTTGAGTGTGGCCCAATTGAAAATTCTGCTGCTGTATTAAATGGCACCGGTCCTTTCTGTATGAATTTGACACGATACATCAACTGCCATTAAAAATGTATGAACTATTTTAGGACACCAATAACACAGCAACAATGGTTTCTGAAGAGTACAAATGTCTTTCTTCTTTCTCCTCTTTTGTACACTTTTTCACTTTTCGTATGAGCTCTGACTCACCTCTTTATTTGCCGATCTGCTCTCGACCCCCGTCTACCTTTCTTCCCTTTCCCGCCTACCTCCTCCCACTCAGTCCAAAAAAAACCTACATTTGATTTCCTCCATATCTGGCGCTCTCTGTGTCACTTCCCCTTTTCCTCTCCATCATTTTAGTTTTTGCCAGATGTTCAGGAGATCAGAGATCATCACCCAGACTCAGCCAGTGCAGATCTGCCAATGTAATACAGACTGAAGCCTCCTTTTTTTTTATATATATATATCTGTCATCATTTATTCATCCAAGCGCTCGTCCTGATCACTCACACTCAGAAAATCTGCAAGCCTGAGTGTGTTTGTCAGTTTTCCTTCCTGCGGTGAACAAATCGGCTCTCGTAGGACTGACACATGCCGTAACGAGATTCTCAGCAGGCCTACAAGAAGTCAAAGCCCTCTAAGCCCGTCTTAAGTCCAGCTCCCCACACGCGGAGCTCCCAGTAGAGACGAGAATCGGCGAACGATCACGAAATGTCAAGAGTATCCTGAAAAAGGCCGGGGAATTTCAAATAGAGAGTGCAACTTGTCGTTACAGTCCAACTGAAACACTTTATATGCGGGCTGTACTCTTTAAGCTGTGGAAGCACTCTGATGCAGGTATTAAAAGTCCTGAAAATGTCCTGAAACGCTCCACCAGCGTGAACGTTGCCCTCCAGTGTCCGCACGCGCTGGTTTCTTGGCCGGGATTTATTTTTAACAAGACCCCGCACTCATGAAAACGCATGTCTCTCTTTTTTCCACTAGAGGGCGGTGTTTGTACTTTTCAGTTTTTCTTTCCTTCCAACACACAAGCTGTGTCTCACCTCCCTTAGATATATATATATATTGTCTGAAACAGTGATTCTCTAGAGGAAATAATATTTTGATCAAAAAAGGCATCTCCAGCTCTGATGCTGCCGGATTCATCCAAACACGGATGCTTTTTGCTTTGCAGGGAAGCATCAGGTCAATAAGTCGGATCGCAAAGTCTCATCAGGAGATTTAAATAATTAATGAAGTCACTGGTGCTGTAGCGCCTGCATCAATTGCACATATGGCTCCACCGTCAGTTCGGAGATGATATCAACAGTATCGATCGGGCTGCTGTCTGATGCTTTCAGAAAGAAAAAGAATAGCAGCCGACATTGTTCAGCGTGTCTGAAGGTGGATTTCAAAACTTGAAACTTGAGGTAGTTGTCATCAACGGCCACTAAATGAACCCGAGAGGTCGGTCGGACTGTCTTCAGTCAGCAGTTCAAAGGCAAAATGTCCAGTTTGAAAACCTCGGTCTGTATCTCACTGAGTCAGTTACTGTGAAACAGTGATGTAACACGCTGGTCTCTGCTGCTGGCTGCTGTTTTTTTTTTTCGAGTGATCTGGTTTTGTGATTCTTCTGTTAGATACTCACATTAAAGGCTTTCTGTTTGCAGGTGACATCATTGGAGGCGTCTGGTCGATATGAAGTTGACCTTTTGAGACCCACGTGAAATGGAAATACTTTCTTTGTTGCGTTTAGACTAAGAACCACAGTCACAGAGAGAGTCTCAATGTGGCGCTTCCTTTTCCAATCAAACCTGCAACAATTATTCAATCAACATAAAATGAATCTATGGCTACTAAAAATCCTCATTTTAGTGAATTTTATTTCCAAGCCAAAAAAAAAAAAAAAAAAAAAAAAAAGTTTTTGTTTGATCTTTTTTTTAAAATATGAATATTTGAGGCGTTTCTTTGTTATAAATGAAAGTAAACTGAATATGTTTCAAAGCAATTCTTTGGACTGTGAGTGACATTTCATAAACAAAACAATTGTCAGATGAATCAGGGATGAAAATAATCTTTAGTCGCGGTCCCATTTTCAATCGATGATCCGCCTTTTTCTCTCCTGACAGAAATGTATTCCCTTATAGCTGTTTGCTTTCATGTGTTTGACTATATATACGTGTGTGTGTGTGTGTGTGTGTGTGTGTGTGTGTGTGTGTGTGTGTGTGTGCGCAGTGGTGTCGGCGAAGCCCCAGTCCCCCAAGCTGCCGACCCGTCACTCTCGGCTCAGCTCCTTCGTCGAGGTGACTGCCGACGGCCTGACCAGTGAAACCAAAAAAACAGGCAAACGCAGCGGGCACCTCGAGCTGCAGTGGAATGAAGACCTCACCCTGTGAGAGCAACACACACACACACACACACACACACACACACACACACACACAATCCCGAATAAACATCTTTTATATTCAGTTTAAGTAAAAATCCACTCCAAGCATCCAGAAAATACCACAGTAATAGAAGCGATTTACATTTAAATGAAATTCAGTTAGTTCTGTTGAAGAAATCTGGTTTATTAAAGTTAAAACATCTGAAGTCGAGTCTGTATGTGGTCAGTAAGGAAAGTGAGGAATGAAAAGCAGGACTCTGTAATAAAATGTATCTGCAATAAGCAAACCTATTTCTAGTTAGTGTCTTTTATGATGCTATCTGTGCAGAACTGATCAGATTAAAGCACTGATATGCAGCACTATATATTTTTTTATGGTGTGTGTTAAGGCCTCTGCTGTTAGAGTGTGTGTGTGTGTGTGTGTGTCTGTTCACGTTACTTTGTGTTCCCGCAGTAATGTGACGCCTCAGAGTCGCCTGGATCTGAAGCTGTGGAGCTGCCACACGTTGAGGAAGGAGCTCCTGGGCACCGCGACCATCGACCTGCTGGACACGCTGCGCACGCACGACGGCAAGAGTAAGGACACACACGGCGAAAACCAAAATAGTTTGTGATGTGCAATGTTTCCTTTTACAGTCAAATCAGCTGTGACCTAGTTTATGAGCAGTATGAAGAAATTCACATTACAGGAAATATTTCATATACAGAGCGGAGGGGGGTCTTTGTTCTCGAGAAAGAGAGACTTCATCAACCTATCACCGCCTCAGATACTAAATATTACAAGGAGAAATGAAAAGATCAGCACTTAGAAATTTCAGGCTTTTCTACTTTCATTACTGACTACTGGATGATTTTTTTTTTCTTTCCTACTTTCATTTTATTTCAAAATCTTGTTTTTGTGGAACAAATGCAGGAGAATCCACCACCACGAAAGGAAAGAACTTATTAGTCTTTACAACCTGCTTCCTAACAGTAGACTCAGGCTGCTCAGTCCGAATCAGGTTTATCAGCCAAGTATCTTATTACTCGCAATTTGCAGCAGCTCTCGGGACGCAAACATCGAAAGAAATAAAGACACGTTGACACCGAAAACCGGCAGGCAATGATCATAAAACAACCGCGTTAAAGCAGCCCGTGAATACAAAACATCCCACACATGTGCATAATGTTAAAAGCTTTATTAACAGTCGGTAAAGTCCCAGTTTTGCACATAAAGTTAAAATTACCACTGAAATGATATTTGATTTTACAACTTTTCACGGTCACATTGGAAATTCTGAAGGTTATTTATCCGTTTTTTTTTTGTTGTTGTTTGTTTTTAAGACTTGAAATGTTTGCTGCTTCTGGTGGAGACGGCTTCGAAGGACACGCCGAACCTCCCTCTCTCTAAATAAGACCGTCCCAACCTCAGTCACTAAAAACTTAAAGCCTATAAACTCAGAAAGTCAAATATTTCCACGTTTATTTCCAGGAAGTTCAGCTAAACACTGACAAATATTCAAGTTTACACTCCCAAGCTGTGAAGTGTTTTTTTTTCTCTTCCTTTAAAGACGTTGCAGGAACACAGTGTGAAACGTTAACAGTCAGTCTGTCCACAAAACAGCAGTGGAGTTTATGCCAGGTTTGCTTTATTGACACTTTACAGCGGCGTATATTCTGCGGTCCACTTTAAGGTAAATAGCCTGTAAATGTAACGCCCATAATGGATGGAAATTTGCATTATTGGTTACTAACGGTGCACTAGGACGTGCATGATATTGTTCGAGAAATACCCGAGTCCATTAAACTGAAACCGCAGTCAGTCTGTTTTACTGCTTTAAGCTGTAAAGTCAAATTACCTCCCTAAATGTATGACGATATTCTCGACCTTCAGCACATTCGCTGTCCTCTTGTAACTCCGATACTCAAAATGGTGACTGGCTCTCCAGATATCTAAAGAAATCGGGCATTTTTCTCAGTAAGTGGCATCAGTGATGTGTCTGATCCTGTGTCGGAGGAGGTTGAGCAACATGTTGTAACGCCCTCGGGGGCTCCGCCGCTAAAACCTGCCATCAAGCTGTGAAGATTTAATTTCCCATCACGCGCCGGCCCCCTTAAAACACGTAGAATCTCTCTTAAGTTCTCGGATTCTTAAAAGTTCAATTTGCAAAGCCGTCATATGTTGCATGTTCAAAAGTTGGAATGTGTTAATACCTTAAATATTTGATATAAAAGAAAACTTTCAATACTTGAACGGACTTCTTTTCTTAGTTATATGAAACTATTTCAGGAAGATAAAATGCTACTTTGATGTGCACACAAAAAACAGAAATCCTCCCGTGAGGAGGAGAAATTCCCTGCAACATCAGCTCAGTCTGCTCTGATGCAGGTTATTGATGCCAATATTTACATTTACAGGTGACTTTTCATTTCTAAAGTAAAATTTTAGTTGCAGTTTATTTGTGTTTCCAATTTCCCAAAAAATTATATTATTGATCTGGAAGAAAGCCTGAAAAATCCTGCATATCTTAATAACACGCTGATCACTGTTGCATTTAATAGCAATTCATACAAACAAATAACAGTACAGGGCGGGTCAGCTGTTGATTATTTATATCTGATAAAGAAAGTTCAAGCTCTCAGCATTCAGCTTCTGATTTTCTCCACATGTTGATTCCTTGTTGCAACACCTCGTACAGCTAACTCAGCATTTTCCCCACAAACTGCGATTTTAAAAGAGTCGTCTGCAAAACTATCGCCACGACACCCCCAGCGGCGCCCGAGGTTGGCTTTCAGTTTTTCTGTAATTCATTTATTTGTAAATTATTTGTTAATCTAGCTCCTCAGCAACTGAGAAAAATGAGTCTTATTTTTGTGACATCATCACTATGATGAAGGTGTGGGCGGAGCCAGCCGGGGGAACACAACTGTTCTCCCTCTTCTCCACCACCACCACCACCACCACCTCCTTTGTCCTCCAACCTTTCTCTGCCACTCATCCTCTCTTTGTCTGTGCTTCTTCCTCCCTCTAGTGGAGAACGTCCAGCTGAGTCTGGTGCTGCAGACGGAGAACAAAGGCTCGGTTGTAGCAGGAGGCGAGCTCAACGTCTGTCTGGACGGCATGGTTGTTGATCTGGGCTCGCTGCCCAATGGCAGCACGGCAGCAGACAGTGAGTCCTGCCTTTTACCACACAGGCGCGCGCATACACACACACACACACACACACACACACACACACACACACACACACACACACACACACACACACACACACACACACACACAGTCACAGAGGTGGAGGTAACAACACATAAAACTCACAAAGAAGCACCTCCAGAGGCGCAGACATGTGCGCATAACATATAAAGCTGCTGTCCAGGCTGGTGATGTTCATGTTTCTCCTCTGAGGCTGAGACCAGCAAGAGGAGACGGGACGGGCTCCAAAATGTCCTTACGAGATAAAAACGTAATCACACCCGCGGAGAAATTGGGATACAGCAGAGAGAATAAGCAATGAAGAGAAACCGAACCGTGAATATGCCGAATCAGTAAATGCAATCTGTAACGAGTGAATTCAGGCAACTTTGGGGACGAACACGCAAAATGCAGAGCAGAGCTTACAGTTGGCATTTTTGTAAATACACACGTTACAGGCGTCACTGATGCGAACACGCACACAAAGCTCTCCCACAGAAGTCCAGACAGATTATTAGTGCCACCACAAAATTGAAGCATTTCTCCTCCTCTCACTCTTTCCCTTCCTGTCTCTTTAATGTTTCATAATATTGCCAGAAACCTCTTACACACACACACACACACACACACACACACACACACACACACACACACACACACACACACACACACACACACACACACACACACACACACACACACACACACACACACACACACACACACACATCTGTTTGTACAGTGGGATGTTTGTGTGTCTCTCCACCTTGGTAATGAGTGTTTTCCCCACTTGGAAAAAGCCAGAAGTTCTACATTGTGTCAATTTCTTCTTCTTCTTCTTCTTCTTCTTCTTCTTCTTCTTGTTTACGTGGCGACAACACTGAACAGTTGTACAGCAGGATATCATTTTTATTTGATGGTATCGGGTTCTGCTGATGAGACGAACCGATTTCCGAGTGGTCGGGACGCATCTGTTCTGACCTCTTAAGTCCGAGTGCATCAGAGAACCGGGCTTACGTTGATAACTTTTCTACCGCGTGACTCCTCGCAGAGTAAATGTCACTGGTGTGGGCGTCCGGACCGAATCCGCCGCGCCTCTCTCGCAGCTGTAAGTGATCCAGAAGTCATCGGCTTCGGCTCTTGTCGATCTCAACAAATCTCCTTTGACACCAAACGCGCCGGGGCCACCGGGCCTCTTCTCGTTAGGAAAAAGCTCCGTGTTTCACAGAGAAAACTCAAATTAAAGTCTGATTGCACTTCTGCTGTTTTAACCCCCCGCCCCGGTCTTTAAAAAAATGTCCGACTTTCACTCCAGGACTTCTGTTTGGGATGTTTGATCTTTTGTACTGTCATTATTTATGCGTGAACTAAGTGTAAAATAGGAAAGTGAAACAGGGAAGGATTGAAGTGTTTGACGTAAATACACCCCCGTTAGCTTGTAGTTTCTCTTCTGCATCGTGTCACACCTGACAACAGTCTATTTGTGTATTTATTCGTCACGGCAGAGCCTCGGTTTTTGTGGAGATGTTTAAATAGTGAGTCGGAAGTTTTTCTGTCCTGCCAAGAATAACGTCAAGAATATTGTTACATTTAAAGCAATTTAATCCCAATTGAACACACTGACTATTTACAGCTGCAGTGTTTCTACATTATAGAGAACACTTAATCTCAATGTGTTACTATTCCCAAACCAATATAAAGTCACTTCATACACTCACATGAGGAAGGATTTCAAACCCTCCACACACTTATGGACCCTCAGTCAACAGTATTTTCCGTTTCCCGGCACTCCGCTCACATTTTACCTTCCTTTATGGTTTGGAAGCAAATATACAAACTTCTTCTTTTTTCTTTTTTTTTAACAAATACACAGTTTTTTTTATCTGCTTTTAAACCCAAAGCCAAGTCCAAGCACATCCATCTCCTCTCTGTGCAACACACACGCACACGCACACACACACACACACACACACACACACACACACACACACACACACACACACACACACACACACACACACACACACACACACACACACACACACACACACACACAAGGCTTTTCATAGAGCGCCGCACAGAGCCCACAGTGTATCCTGCTGAATGGACACAGGGCCAGCAGTGAGGGTCGAGGCCTGCCACAGCATGGGCTGCATAAATGTGTCTCTTTGTGACTGTTTAGATGTGAAGAGAGGTTAAGAGGAGGTGTGTGTGTGTGTGTGTGTGTGTGTGTGTGTGTGTGTGTGTGTGTGTGTGTGTGTGTGTGTGTGTGTGTGTGTGTGTGTGTGTGTGTGTGTGCATGTGTTTTTACCACATGTCTTCACAAGGACAGCCATATTTAAAAAAATAATAATAATAATAATAAATAAAATCCTGTAAAGGAGGCTTTCAAGTCCTCATACAAGAAGAAGGCGAGTTGAGGGTTTGGATTTACCGACGTGTCTCTGGTGACTGTTTTCCACTACCGCATGGCAGCACTGTACTACAGTTATGACTGGATGGCTAACTTCACTGTATCTGAGGGGGTTCATTATGATTAATGGGACGTTTAACTGCTTTTTGCTAGTTTTACCTGCTCGGGATTTGTAGACTTTTTAAAAGCATAATTCTAGTGTATTTCAGCCCAGTGTGTTACGCTAACTTTGCACGAGATACTTTGGGTTAAAACATTGACTGTATATAAAAGTGGTCTAAAAATTCGGCCAATGTTGAAGTGCCATAAACTGCAATTCCTCTGACGGCCACTGGGGGGTTTAGCTTTTTCTTCGTTTTTTTATTTGCTTATTTCCTCTTGCACAAGTCTATCTGACTTTTTAAAATCTGTTTGATGATGTGCAACACTTTGGTCCACCTCTGTTGTGTTTAAAAGTGCTATATAAATACTCTGACTTGGCTTTAATGTCGCTGCTGAGGGTCACATCATTTCTTTTAAAGGTCCCTCAAGCAAAAACGATTCTGAACCTCTTTCGTTTGACGTTTTGGGGGAGTTTGCATGTTCACTTTCTTGCAGAGAGTCAGATGAGACATTCGATAGCGCTTTCAGCAAAAAAACACCAAACACGCTGCAACGCTGCAACATCTTGTTTTAGTTTTGCAAGTAATAAACAAACAAGACACCTTTGTTCAGACCGGGCTAGCTGTTTCCCTCCGTTTCCTGCCTTTATGCTAAAGTATCGATCTTATTGCGAAACTCTTGGCATGAAAGCGAACGCGTGTACTTCATAATCTACGGTACTTTTCCTTTTAATGGGAAATAAACACAAGGGAATGAATACAGTAAACTTGAGGCCCTCACAATGCAGTTAAAACAAAGTTGCGTGTGTGATTTCAGCGTGTGTGCAGGTCAAAGGTTAACCTACAATGAGTGATGCCCACCCCACACACACACCCATCCCCCCAGTTTTCTTTACTGCACCGTTGTTTGGAGACTCACATACGCACATAATCACAGACATCAGGAGCGCTTTTGTCTAATTTGTTTCTGAGAATTGCGTAATTGACTCTCGTTGCCTGCAGCTCGGCAGCACAATCGCCTCCTGTGATCCCGGAGCAGTGTGCACGGCAGCGGGGGGGGTTTCCTCTCCTGGCTTGGAGGGGCGGAGATGACAGAGTGTGTGTGTGTGTGTGTGTGTGTGTGTGTGTGTGTGTGTGTGTGTGTGTGTGTGTGTGTGTGTGTGTGTGTGTGTGTGTGTGTGTGTGTGTGTGTGTTTGTTTTAGGGGGGAGGAGAGGTTAGTGAACAGAGGGCTGAAGTGTGCCCTCTAAAACCAGAGTCTCAAGTTGAGGCACTTGTCTTTGTGTGTGTTTTACGGTCTCCGGAGTGTAGCTGCAGACGTGTGCGTGTACATGTGTTTAACATTCTGCAGCGCGTGTGTGTGTGTGTGTGTGTGTGTGTGTGTGTGTGTGTGTGCGCGCGTGTGTGCATGCAGGCATACGTGAGCCGCCTGAATACATCAAGTGTATAAAGGTAGGAGTGTGTTGCCTTCTGCCGGTGTTAAGGCGCTCTGTGTTCTCGCTCTGAACGCAGCTCTTGTTAGTTCGGAGGTTTTACTCATTTCCCCTGGCAGCTTTTCTGACGCACGCACGCACACACGCACACACACGCACACACACACACACACACACACACACACACACACACGCACACACACACGCGTGCGCGGTGGGCTTCATAAACAAACCCTTCTCCTGAGAGACGGTGAGAAACAGAAGCCAGAGCGAGCAGAAAGATTTAAACTCTGGGAATATTGGCACACTTTGTAACCGTCGAGAGTTTCACATACACACTCCACATATTCACTACTTCCTGTGCCACAGAAGTCAGAGCCACACGGACACCGACGGGCACAGACACACTCAGACTATCCGAGCCGGTGACTAACGTTCATCACCCTGGACACGTCACGCTAGATCTCCGTACAATAACAGGCTTGGATGTGCTGAAAATGTGCAACTGGTGTTACGATCCGAGGTGGTAGACTTCATTTAAACTGGCAAGAAGACTCCCTATCGGGGTTTCACTGTAGGATCGTGTTGGGATACAAGTAATATCAAGAGGAAGCTGTTTGGGGATGAAGTAACAATAACCAGTGATTCATCGCGTTCATGTAAAAATCCTTTAAAAAAAAAAAAAAAAAAAATCCAGTGGTTGTCCGTGATCTCCTTGTACAATGATCGATACTGAAGGAAACATGAGAAACGCTCAGTCAATTTAATATACTTTACTTATTTCTTCATTGCATGTCTGTCCGTCCTGAAATATTACAACAAAGATCATGGCTAAATGCTAATTTACTCGACCAGTCGGCGACATTCAGAGCAGCGTGTTCCTGTTCTTGTACATTTTTAAAGTGCTCCTGATATCTTATTTAGACCCTGATCTAAATATTCAACTTTTCTGATAAATAAATTAGTTTACAAAGTGAAAGAGCTGGACATGCTTTCACTCAGGTTCTCTAATGTAAGACTTTGCTGCTTGCTACTTGCTTTTCTGTGTCTTTGAGTTTGGACTGAACCTCATTTTTTTTTTTTTTTTTTTACATCAAGCTTCGTTTTTTTTTTTAAATTTAATTTAATTTTTTTACATTTTATATAATTAACTACCCAAAATAGTATTTGACAGTTGAAGCAACAATAGAAATAATTGTTAGTTGCTGTCCTAAATTAACTCTGAGCTGATTCATCAGAACTGCGGTTACGCAAGTAACCCGAAGCCCATGTATAGCAGCTGCACAACTGAAATGTGCCCTCTGCTGGGTTTTTTTTTTTTTTTTTTTTTTTACTGTAGTTTAGTTGTCGAGATGTTTCTGTAGGTAAACACACGCTCACACGGACATACACCAGACCAGTAATTAGACCCGTGCCATTACGGAGGGGCGGGGGTGATGAACTCAGTGAGCGGGGCTATGACACAATGGTTTCTCCTCAAGACCACTGTTTATTTTTCTGCCATGTCCGCCGGGTCTGCTCACAAGAAGCTCTTTCATAGCCGCAAAACAGCGCTCCGTGTGTGTGTGTGTGTGTGTGTGTGTGAGCGAATCAGTGAGAGATTACCTGTTTGCTTTGCTTTAGATAGCAGGATAATATATGCGCGTAAACACGGACACCGTTTGAGGCGAGTCGTGCCTCCGCCGGCTATCGAGCGTCTCCGCACAGAGGAAGCCGGTGTATTTGTGCGCGTAAAGGAGAAAGTGAGCGTTAATGGAAAGCATGTTACCGGCCTTGCGGTTTTTCAGTCGGGCCCCGTGTAGTCACACATTCCCTCCCACCGCCAGCACCGCATACCGCGGCGCGCGCAAAACCAGCGCAGACTACACAAGAACGCACGAGGATGAATGGTCTCCATTAAACCACCGACTGTGCTTCCATTGCCACATGTGTCAGGTCTATATGGATTTCATTACTTTTCTATAAACACGAGAGTGCACTAAGCCTCGCCGTGATCGCTTTATCATTCTCCACGCAGGTCTGCGGAGGACCAGGAAACCTCCGCAGTTTTCAAAGTGAATAAATCCTCTGGAACCGACGCCGGTTTTAAGGAAACTGAATTTGTTGCTTTGAGAGCTTTAACTTAAAGGTCCCATATTTTCAACTTTTCCAGGGTTTTATTTTTAGTCTTGGTATATTTAGGATTATGACATTTACTGGTTTGCTTTCATTTCTTTGTGCGACGGTGCTCGGCTTGGCATCGGGTTGCTATGGTAACAGCGCAGCCTTTTGCAGATCCACAAAAAGTTCTGTCAGCCCACTCTTTGACCCCCAACTTTGCCAAAGTATAAAAAGCAGACTTTTTTGTTGTGTTTTTTTTTTTTTTTCAGTCAAGGATTTTCTTCTGAACTATTCAAGCATCCTGATGTGAGTTTGTTTCACCGGCGTCTGTCTCGATGTTGCAGACACCACTTTACTTATTCTCTCTTCCTCTCTCTGTCCTCCACCCACCAGCTGACAAACTGTGTGTTTTAAATGACAGCTGGTTGTTTGTGTCTCCTATTTGTGCATTCACGATGCGACGTGTCTTTGTTGCAGAGATACTTCAGTCAGACAGACCCAACCTGAGGAGGACGCAGAGTGAAGAGACTCCCAGTGCTGCTGGATCACACAGCAGGTCAGCACACACACACACATGCACACGCACACAGAGAGCGAGACACAGCGGAAACACTGTTTGAAATTCAGCTTCAGTCCTCTTGATGCTGCAGGGATATAACGGATTGAGCATGAGCGATGAGAGTATTCGACGTCTGCATATATTTAGCTTTTTTTTTTTTTTTTTTAGACCTCATCCACGCTCATCTACAATAGCAAGAAAAACTAAGGGAAGCCTTTGAATGATCTAAATTTATCTTCAAATGTTGTCAGATCAAGTTACAATTATATAAACGCAGTGTATTTTAACACATAATAGTAACGCAAATCACTGCTTTGTACATTCACAGTGTAGTTTTAGGAAAAGTATGTGAATCCACACGCTCGCGATATCAATAAAAGTTTACTGAATTCAGGTGTTAGTAAACCAGGAATCCAATCACTGACGCAAGACTGGAGGTGAGAGTTAGAGCTACTTTGAGTTATGAAAACTGAAAAGAGTCCGCTAATGTGAGCCATGAACTTGAGCAAAAACGATATGGCCGGAGCTCCCAGAGGAAAAAGATTGGAGACCTCTGCTTTAGACTGTAACTTAGACTTTATGTCTATAAAATGCATCACGCTGCTTCATTGCTGTAGATTTTCTGAAGCATTTCGAGGTGTCTCTGTTGCTGAGTTTTACACAAGTTTAGCTCAAGTTTGAGGTGCATGGTGAAATCACAGACGCACACGGTCTGAAAAATGAGTGCCTTAACCTGCAATACAACAGAGTGCCACTAGGGGTTCGCTCCAAAAAGGCTCCATAGACTCGCACTCAACTTCTCTTTTGAAATACAAAGTCAATACATTTTTCCTGCGAGTCATAACGATGTAATTAGCTATAGTTATTGAACTGTTCTGGCTCCAAGGCGGCACACGTTTTTTAATGTTCTCACAGACTCGCAGAAAAGCAAAGAGTTCATCATACTGCTGGTTTAACAACTCTGCGGATGTTGTGGTACAATAATAGGAAGAATAGTGCAATAATAAACTTGTGGAACCTTTTTTTTTTTTTTTTTTTTTCGGAAATACTGTTTGCAAAGCGCTTATATGAATATCATAAACCCAAGGCATAATCGTAATCAAAATAAATGGCGGAAAAGAGAAGAAAAGGATGGAGTGATGGGAGCCGGTGCCAACACGGTCGACTGAAGCACTTGCGCAGAGTGCCAGCGCGTTATTCCCCCCTGAGTGTGGTTTCAGACTGGCTAGAATGGTGGTGGGATAATAAATAGCGGAGCAGGCTGCATTTTTATTCAAAGCTTTGCTGCGGGAGTGCATGGGGTCAGATGGTATTTCCCTGTAAACATTGTGGGGGGGACGAGGGGGGCATTAAGTACAGTTCAGCCAAGAGCTCAGACCGCCGCTGTCATGGAGAAGCAGTCAACATCTCTGTATCGTGTTCGAACAGATGCCACCAACAGTCGTGAGGGGAGGTGATTTATAACCGGAGCTCGATGCCCGCACACTTAAAGAAAGACGAATGCACTCAGAGCGTCTGTGTCCAATTGTTTTATTGATTTCTCATTATGGTGGCGAGTAAACAACCAAAACCCCCAGAATCCGGTTGTCCGTCAATGTCCGTCCAAAGCTCTGCCTCAGCATTCCTCGGGCCCTGGGGGTGTGAGGGAGTGGGAGAGCAGAGGTGGGGTGGGGGGCAGGGAGAACGGGAGAGAGAAGGAGGGAGGGAGGGAGGGAGGGAGTGAGGGAGGGAGAGAGGGAAAGAAAGCCAATGTGTTTTTCTTTGTCTTAAAGTTCTTGTAGGAAAAGCAAAGTTATATTTAGCATTAGGAAAATATGAGTGGTGTTCAGAAAGGAAAAGTAGCTGACACCGACACCTTTGTGTGTGTGTGTGTGTGTGTGTGTGTGTGTGTGTGTGTGTGTGTGTGTGTGTGTGTGTGTGTGTGTGTGTGTGTGTGTGTGTGTGTGTGTGTGTGCGTGTGTGTTGGTTTTGCCCGTGAACACACTGGTACTTGTGCCAGGCCTCTTCCCCTGAGTCAGGAACAACAATGGGTCTAATCATGTGTGTGCTCAGAATAAAAGAAAGTGGACATAAAAGACAGAAACACGGCAGTCGAACATTTTATTTATTCCCCCGTACAGAAGGCGCAAATGTCGATGCTTCATTTTCTCCCCTCATCTGCTCTTCATCGCATCCTCTCTCGCCTCTCTCTCTGTCTACAGGAGCAACAGGCGCTCGGTGGGGGGTTTGCAGGGCGAGTCCCCGGGGGGCTCCAGAGGGACTTCGCTGACTAACGGGGAGCTGACCGAGGAGCAGATCCCCGGGCCGGGCTCGTCCGGGCGCCGTCGGTCCTCTAAAGGTCACGGTAGCCCTGGAAACAGCGCAGGTATACCGACTGCTCACCTTATTCCGGTGTTACTTACAGACTTGACTTAACAGGATTTATTATGGACTGTAGGTACGCTGCTGGGTAATCTTTTCGGGGAAACTGAGACTGACGTGCAGTAAGAAATATCCTCATTATGTCCCAGCAGGGCGCAAAGCAGTTGTGTCTAATCTGCAACTTCACTAGAGCTGCAACAATAAGTGGATATTGGAAGATTTTCTAAGCAAGTGGCTCCAGCTTTTTAAATGTATTTGATACTTTTTTTTTTTTTGTCAGATATGATAGAAACCGACATCATTACAATAACTGAACAAGAGTATTCCTGATTTTAACTTGTAGCCACAATGGCCTCAATTCAGAAAGTCTTGAATAGTTGCTTAAAAACAATAAACTTAATAATTCTGAAAATTCGGACCACTTGCTTTTTTTAAAAAAAGCATTTGCTTTTACTTCAATACTTGAGTCCATTTAAGTACAATAAATATCAGAGACTTATAAGACTTAGACACTTAAATAACTTACTAATAGGTGACAAACTTTTGTTGAAGTCATTTTTGGGTAAAATATCAGTACTTTTACTCAATTGTGGCTTTCAGATACACCAATGAAATTGTGTAATGGTGAAAATTTGAGATCCACGTCACCACCAAAGTAAAACCAGCTGCTCTTTAGATTTTCGTTTTTTTTTAGTTTTTTTTTACTTTACAGTACAAACAAAAAGCAAGTCATCTCTCCGTCTCTGTTGTCCCTCTGCCTCTCTCTGTCTGCGTCTCAGATAAAGTTGAGTTGACGTCCAACGGGCTGGAGAGCAGCCGTGGTGGCGTGGCCCGCCGCACGCCTCCTCCGTCCTCCCCGTCGGGCCGATCTCCGGCCGCCAGCAGCAGCGGCAGCAGCCCCTCTCCGGGCCAGGAAGCCCTGAGTTCGGCCAACCCGTCGGAGCCCACCCCCAACGCCACCTCCGGCACTGAGCCGGCCAGCAACAGCACCGCAGAGCCCACCACAGAATCGCTCCCGGCAGGGTAAGAGTCAGCGCGTCGCACCGTCCCACGTCCAGCTCACAGAAGTACAAAAGTTTTAATGATAATATAAACGTAAGCTTCTGTCACAAAAGTGTGAACAGTGAGAGGATCATTTGTTCTCTAAGTACATCTTTAAACCTGAAACGTTTGACTTCTAGTAGCAAAGTGGGCCCCTTGTTTTAGTGATATGCAGTCCTGCCTGTGGTGACTCACCATCGCACTGATCTACAGGTGGTGGAAGTGTGCCAAGAACCGCAGCAAAGTGGAAGCAGAGTCAGGAAAGAAATAGACTGCTTACTTGTAAACATGCATATAAACAATGCAGGATTTAAAATGTTAACTGGATTTGCAAGTGTTTTATGGGGAAATAAAACAGCAATTCTCACATGAGCGACAGTTGAGAGGAAAAAAAAACTCCCCTTTTAACAGGAAGGAACTTCCAACAGACTCGGAGGCGGGTTGCCGACTCCCTCAAATGGTTAAGCTGAGGAGGGAGAGGAGAGAGAAAAGAACAGCATAGAGGGGACAACAAACAATAAGTGCTGAGTAGGTTGGCAGGGCCAGCAACTCTAGATCCGAAACATGCAGCTCCAGAGTCAGACATACCTGCAGAAAAAGCAGAAACTACCTGAGATCAAGGAAGTTAAAGATGTGCCATGATTGTATATAAATACATGGAGAGTGAAAAAGAGAGTGGAGGGAAGTGAAGCTCAGTGCATCATGGGAGGTTACGCAACAGACTAGACCTACAGCAGCAAATCTAGGGGATGGTTCAAGGTCACCTGAGACAGTCCAGACTATAAGCTTCTTGAAAAAGGAATGTTTTGAGTCTAATATATGGAACGTAGAGAGAATGTCTGACCCAAGAGCCGAAACTAATATTGACAAAACTTACATGAGACAAATAGAAGGTGATTTGTTAAAAGTTCATCCATTTATCATGAACATGTAGATTCGTTGCTAATTTGAAGTTTTTCCATTTATTTTATAAGAAATGAATGAGGAAACTGTCATTTACAGTAAATGGTCTGTACTTGTATAGCACTTTATCAGCTTTTTGGTCTCAAAGCACTTTTAACATGGTTTTCCCATTCACACACTAATGAGACAGATCACCATGCAAGGTGCTGCCATCAGGAGCACATTCACACACCGATGGTACGCCATCGGTAGCAACTTAGGCATGTGGACAGGAGGAGCTGGGGATTGAACCACCAACCTTCCGATTAGTGTGCAACCCACTCTACCGTCTGAGCCACAGCCTCCCAAGTGTGCATGCAATTGGAGACAATTCCCTTCGATGAAGTGGTGGTACACATGGCTGGTAATTCAACGAACACCATCCCAACTCAGGGTCCACTTAAAAGGTTTTTCTTGGACTTTGAATTGTATCCCACGGTCTTCATCAAAAGATGGAGTTTGTTCAAAGTTCATTTTTGACCTTTAAAATAATAGTTTGACTAAACAACTCCAACTCAAGGTCCACTTACAAACATTTTCCAGAGCTTTCAACGAGTTACATGAAAAGCATTTAATTGTACCAAACTTTGCAGAAGTCTCATTCGAAAGTGATGCATACATTTTAGAAACCCCTTTTTCATGATGGTGACGGTGTGGCACAGTAAATATTAAAAGTAAACAATCACTAATAATATGTTTTCCTGTATATGCTGCGACTTTGGAAACCGGACAAGTTGCTGTACGTAGGCAGCAGCAGACACACAAGAAAATGCGTCATAAACATTTTACTTTAATTGTGAGAAAGATGAGAATCCACCCATACTTAAAATTTTTAATTTCCTTTGCATTCCTCATCCTGTAATAAAATGGAGTCTACTTCCTGTATGGCTTCTTGCAGCTATGAGCTACCTCACTTATGGCATCTTAAATGTTGTTGTTGTTTTTTTTTATGTTCCCAAAACTGCTGCCAGTGTTATATTTAGTTTGATTGACAGACCTCAATCATCTCTTGGTGATAAACTAGAAACAATTTTTTTTTTCATTTTTAGACACTTTCAGTCAAATAATTTAAATTATTCTCCCTGAAGAGGTTGAAATTTAACTGTAAACTTATCATAGCAGGTAAAGTGAACAATATCAGCCACAAAAGTGAAGCTATTAATAATGTTCTCATTAATGATATTTTCCAGAAATGTAAACACAGGCGATTTAGTCATTTCTTTTGGGCAAAGTCATGAAATGTCATGAAATTTTATTTGGAGCATGTTCACATTTTAGTTGCCATTTATCAAAATGTAATAATTTTCATGAGATATTTTTCTGCTGCCAAACCGCTAAAGACAAATTTCAGGTTACTGAAAAACACCTGTGAGGTAGTAAATAAAGCTCTCAAACTGCTGTGAATAAAATAATGTAAGTTAGTAAGTAAAGTTTTTTTTATCACAAAATAATATATCATTAATAATAATATTATTAAATCACAAAGTGCTTTACAATAATAAAACAGGCCACGAACAGCATGATTGTGAACTTAAAATAACAAACACAGTTACTTTATTTGCATGAAAAATGGCAAAGCATAAAAAACACACAGGAATAACTCGATCCAAAGATAGATGTGATGCAGTTGGTGAATAATTCCCACTAAACAACTTAAGTGGATAAATGACAGCAGGTGATTAAGACGCATTTGTAGACCTGCTGGTTTTATTTCATCGATGCTGCTTTCTGCCTGTTGGTCACCGTCCGATACCTACAAGGAAATGTCCTCTCTAAACAATAACAAAGCTGTACTGATTATGAAATCTTTGTGACGTGTGTTGAGTGTAAGAGTAAATCTGTGTGTGTTTTGTCTCTCTCTGTAGCTGGGAGCAGAGGGTGTTGCCTCATGGCAGAGTGTACTACGTCGACCACAACACCAAAACCACAACTTGGGAGAGACCACTGCCGCCAGGGTACGCCTGTTCCACTTTGATGCTCTCTCTCCACGCTCTGCTTGTGTGACTGTCATTAAGGTCGGCTTTAAAAAAAAAAAAATCAGCCGGTCATCTCAAACCGACCTGGTTTCAAATATGTTTTCATAACTAATATTTGGTCTGTTTTTTTTTTTTTTTTTTTTGTAATGGGTTGAACAACTTTTTTATGGGTAGCTGACACAACTCCTTTTTTGTTTGTTTTTTTGATAGTGATATCGATCATCAACAGAAACATACAGAACTGTAAACTCAATATATAAAATAAAATGTCCATTAAAAGAAGTGCAACATATTCACAATGAACTTAAATGAGCCCTTAACAGCAGCAGTGCAGTTTCAGCTGCTCGCGCCGTTTCTTTCAACATTGAGGACGATGTCGGAGGAGAATTTGAGTGGGGGCTCCACACGGTGGCCCCTTTGATTGACATGTACCGCGTGAGCGGAGAAGTCGCAGGTTCTTGGCTGCCGGAAGGCCGGTTTTTGAAAAGAGTAGTCTTGAGTTACAACATCGTACAAGATTCATAGTCAAGATACAAGTTACGCAATGTCACGCGACAGCTGATTAACAACAACTGGTGCTTTCGGGTGAAACTCGCGCTCTACAGTTTTGTTCCAGCAGCGAGTCCGTCGACATAAGTAGACTACTGACAGTAATTTGTTTGGGATCCCAGGCCGTATAGAACCAAACAGCTTGTACCAATCGGTTCAGGGCAATATATGCGTACCACACATTTAAGACTGTTAGCTGTGTCAAAGTTCAACAAAGCTGAATTCATTGGGGCTTCCCCTGGAATAAAGGCCGGCGCTCACACCACATTAGTGAACGTCTTAAGTTCTTCGCTGCATGTAACACCCCCCCCTTCATCCCTGGGTTTCAGGTCTTGAGTCCAAAAACTGACCTGTAAAAGAAAATGTGAGTTTATTAAAAGTAAAGTTGGCACAATACAAAATTGAAGAATGGAAGTCAGCAATATGAGCAGCAAGCAAAAAGTGTTGCAGGATGGATGGAAGTGACACACGAGGCAGCTTTTACAGTGCGGACGGCTCAGGTGAACCGCATCAGCTGATGTCGACAGGCTGCCTCCCGACGTTGGCCAGGACAGCCTGCGAGACGGAGGGGAGGGGCGTCACAACCCCACGGTGCAAATCCACTCACCGAAATGAACTAACCTCGATACAAAATTTCTTAATCTGTGGTTGGGATTGTGCCTTCAGGCGGTCACATCATTGGATATGTGCAGATACAGTAAAGAAATGTGTCCAAGGGAATTTTCATGTTCGAGTTCACCTCAGTCTTAGCAGCTGCCAGACCAGGGCTTCTGGTTTATTTGTTTTGTTTTAAAAGTGTGTTTTATGTCCTCTGGCGTTACTACACACATCACGCAGTAACTGTTCCTTAATCCTACAGTTTGATTGTAGTGTTTGTGTGCTAAACCACCGTAATGAGAGCAGCTTTCTCCCTCTGTGAGCTGTTTCTCTGCCAGAGTTCAGCCCTTTTATAACGTTTTTTTTTTTCTTGCACTGATTATTTATTGATTTTCACAGAGTGTGTGACGGGGTGACAGAGAGAAAGAGAGGCTGTTTTTTAGGGAAAGGTCAACCCCCCTCCCCCTTCTCAGTTTTTCCATACAAGGAAAGAGAGCGTGGGGGCCCTGAGAACAAAAGTCCTTTCTTAGCGCCACATGTACTTCCATCCACCACTGTGTTGGCTGCTGGCCTCCGTGGCCCTTCAGAGGATCAATTAGCAAGCTAATACCGGGCTAACGCTCCAGATGCACACACCAGGAACTGTTTAGAGGTTGGAGGGGTGGGGGAGGTGTAGTTGGGCAATCGAGGTTTTGGAAGCTGAAATAATGAAAGCCATCCGAAGCCAGACTGAGGAGAGCTTCTGAGTCACTCTGCTCTTCATCAAATATTCTGTAGCGTTTGTAACTGGTGACTTTTGTTTTTTAAGTTGCACAATGTCATTACACATTTTCTCTTTACTGGTCTTTAGTGGCAACTAAAACTGATGCAATGTCTACATTAAGTTCTCGTTGGCGTTGCACGATGCCCGTCAGCCCCAATGTTAAACTCTCTTTTCACGATTTTTTAAACCTTACCTAGATAAAGTCAAAGATTAGAAACAAGATTGTAAAGCAACATTTTCTGTTTATATCCATCTTTGCATTTCTAAGACGTCCAATGGATATAATTTGACTAAACTGTTTATTTTTAAATCGTTCAGTTTAGAAACAATTGGAACAGTTGTGCCGAACCAAAGTGTAGCAGTGACTTCTTAGAAATATTTTCAAAGCCCAAATGAGCCATGAGAAGAAAAAGGTTGTAACCTATATGACTTGATTTAACATCAGCACCTTTGTTGCACAAGTTTTTCTGACCAGTGGTACGTGTGCGTTTGAGATTTCACCATGAAGCTGAGACTTAAGCAAAGAGCGCACATCCAGTTTTAGTTTTTGTGTTTGGGGAATAGAAAGAAGTCAAAGGGAACCAAATAGAGTCGGTGGCCTGAAACTTAGAGCGGGCGAGTTGCACGTTCTGGTCGTTTACAGCGAACTTTTTCCCTCGGACACCTCAGAACGTCACAGTCGACCTCGGTGTTGACAGTCTGACCCTGAGGGAAGAATTCATGGTGCACAATCTACTGCACGACCCAAACTATTCCTGGTTACGTCACGCGATTAACATCAGCACCTGTTTTACAGGGGGTTTTGTGACCATAGATACATGTGTATTTTGCAATGTCTCCATGGATCTGAAACGTGAGCAGAGAGCGTAGATCAAATTTTGTGCACGTTTTTGGGGGAACAGAGAGAAGTTTGCAGGGAGCCATGTCCTTTAAGTAGGAGTGGTGGGGAACTATGATTGCGTAACACTAACCCTACATTTTCAAGCCATTTGCGCCAAACGTTTTCCTTTACATGCCTCAGAAAGTCACAGTAGAACTCGGTGTTGACAGTCTGACCCTGTGGGAAGAATTCATGGTGAACAAACCCAACGAATGTCAAAGAAAACCAACCGAGTTCCTCCTGACCTGACGCGCCCTCTTCGGTCTTGGACGGTGACGTTCTGCCCTCTCTTGAAACGCGAGTACCACTCGTATAGATATCCATGGCTTTTCATCTACTTGTTTGTTATATACGAGGCTTGCCAAGCCAAGGTTCATCTGTACTTGTGGGGAGAATCAGTGAGTCTTCCTCATTTAATCCACACATAAAAAGAAAGATGGGAGCTCATAGCGTTTGCTGTCAGCCAACATGGAAATAATGAATGGACCGTCCAAAAGAAGATCAAGGGTGTAGTGAATGATCCTAATCTGGACGGTTAATGACATGACTGGTACAAAGAATTACAGTCAGATAGCAGAACTAAGTAGAGACTCTGAGACAGGCCACTGTGGGCTCTTGGATTTTCTCTGGCTCCAGTAAATAACTAGCTAGCGCTAATATCAGAGAGGGAACAGTGTTTTTCCTGCCTTTTAAAGAAAGCTCAGAGGCATAGCGGTCAAAAACACCAATCCCTCAACCAAATGACTCCCTGTGATTGCAATCACCCACGCTGCTGAAGTGTCCTTGAGCAAGATATCGAAGCCCACCAGCTCCTGGGGTGCTGTCCATTAGCTAACCACAAGAGTAAAAGAGGTCTTTTGAACAACAAAGCAGCATTATTCAACCAATTCTTAGCTGACTATTGTTTGTGAACTGAAATCTTCAGGGTAAAGACCTGATCATGGCGACCATGTGGGTTTAGTTCGCTGCAGAGACACCAGCTCTAAACACATCGGCATTATATACAAGCTGCTCAGTCATAAATAAGACAAAATCGAGAATATTTATCTTGTTATTCATACCGTCAGCTCATGTTTCGGAGTTATTGTTGTTCTGAAACCTCGAGGTCGGCATTTTGGCCGTCGCCATCGTGTAGCCAGAAGTGACCATATCTATTTAATGACCGGATTATTTTTCACCAGAAAACCAATAAGAAGGAGTGACTTGAGCGAATGACACCATAATGACTTGTGGTAAAAAATGTATTGGCTTTGTCTTTCATGAGATGAGTTGAATGGGAGTCTATGGAGCCAGAGCCTTTTTGCAGCTGACCCCTAGAGGCACCAGGTGGTATTGCAGCTTAATGCAGTCACACGTTGGCCTGACTTAAAGCTACGTCCACTTATATACAGCCAATGGTCGGTGCATGTAAACACCAGATTGTATTAGACCGCATACCAAATACCACCACAGGCTACGTCCATTTCCATACGCAGTCTATGAATCATACCAACAAAATTTTAAAAAGGTATTTGCGGTATAACTTTTTTAGGTTTTTTTGTTTAATCATTAAATTTATTTGATTCTGGATATAACCAAAGCAGGGCTTGTTAACCAAGTCTGTCAATCTTTTTTGTGACAAACTAAGATCTAATCAGTCTAAAATGTGACTTTACAATTCCTCTAATTCAAGTCCTGCCAACATATAAAATACCCCAAAATATGAGCAAATGAAATCTGTTAGCATTTATTATAACTAAATATAAATACGCGTTCATCCCGTGAATCTTGACTCAGCGTTTAAACTCGCGGCCTCATGCTGAAGTAAATCTTTCATGCAGTCCTCCTCCTGCACGCTGGATTAACAGGGACTCTGTGAGTTTGCATTAATAGCCTCGGTGCAACAAAAGCGGGTCTATTTGGAGGTTTCGGAGCTCTGGGAGGGCCGAGCGAACTCGAAGTCGGCGGAGACACGGTCCTCCAAATAGTTATGAAAGGTCAAAAAAAATGTTGTGGAGTTTTAAACATGGGGGCAACAGTTGAAGCGCGGTCCTGGTCTACATGAGTGTTCATTCCTGTGTGTGTGTGTGTGTGTGTGTGTGTGTGTGTGTGTGTGTGTGTGTGTGTGTGTGTGTGTGTGTGTGTGTGTGTGTGTGTGTGTGTGTGTGTGTGTCTGTGTGTGTGTGTATTTCTTGAGCCTGTCGGTATCTGCTGTTTTTGTTAGCATACGGAAGTCGTTGCTGTTTTCTCTTCTAAATTCTGAAGCGCTGAAGTCAGAGATATGAGAATAGCAGCAGAACAACAGTCCGGGAACTGGTCTGTGTGTGTGTGTGTGTGTGTGTGTGTGTGTGTGTGTGTGTGTGTGTGTGTGTGTGTGTGTGTGTGTGTGTGTGTGTGTGTGTGGTGGATTTTGTTCATCATGTGTGTTTTGCAATGTGTGTTCCCTTCATGAGTGTGTGTGTTTGTGTTTCCGTGGACCATCAGTATCTCAGTTCATGTCCACACACACACACACACACACACACACACACACACACACACACACACACACACACACACACACACACACACACACACACCCATCTCAGGGGAAGAATGGGATATACATAAACCTCTGAGTAATGCCACTGGCAGGCGCACACACACACACACACGCACACACACACACACACACACACGCACGCACGCACACACACACACACACACACACACACACACACACACACATGGTTACTGTCAATCAGGACGCCGGCGTCTCCCATTGTTTTCCCTCATCATCGTAAGTGAGGACTGGCATTGGCTAAAAGGGAGTATACGGTTTGATGACGTCTGAGGCCGAGCCAAACAGAAAAATGTCTGCCAGCTTTATTCTGTCCCTTCAAACTGAATTCTGGGGGATATAAACAAGTTTTGGGAATTTGGGATAATTTACACGCCCTTAAAATAGAGAAGTGTTAGAATGTGTTGGCTTGTTTTCCATCTCATTCTTCCTCCTGCTTTGTCTGTCGAGTCTTCGCATCTCTCTTCCCTCCTTTCTCTGCTGCCACTCTCCGTCGGCCTCCTCTTGCCGTTTTCCTTCCTTTTCTTGTCTTTTGTTTCTTTTTCCTCGTCTCTATAAATCGTTTGACGTTACTATCAGCAGCTTTTTCAACCACCCACTCTCGACGTGCTTAATAAAAATGTTGTTGAAAGCTACACCTCCTCTCACCCTCCTCTCTCTCTCTCTGTCCCCCTCCACCCTTCCCCCCAATCACCTCCCCTCCAGCTGGGAGAAGCGAGTGGACCAGCGGGGCAGGTTCTACTACGTGGACCACAACACTAGAACCACCACATGGCAGCGGCCCACCGCCGAGTCTGTGCGCAGCTACCAGCAGTGGCAGAGCCAGCGCAGCCAGCTGCAGGGCGCCATGCACCAGTTCAGCCAGCGCTTCCTCTACCAGGTACTGCAGGCCGGATCTGGTTCACTGTGCTAATTTAACGTGCTTAGATAAAGGCTGCGAGGAAACATGCTCCCAAAAATATATCACTTCAGCTTCCTTGTTTTTCTTCCCAAGGCTAACTACAGCCTCTTTCCATTGTTGACCAGGAAGTAAGCTCGACTTGCTGAGCAACAGGTGGGATGCAATGAAATATTTACCAACAGGCTGATGTATAAGTCAGATTTATTAAATGTGTTAAATCACGAAAAAACTTTAAAGCTAAATTAGTATTCATCACTTAAACCAGGGGTGTCCTAACTTTTTTCAAAGAGGTCCAGATTTGATCATGTGAAAATGCCCAGAGGCCAGCGGTTCCTCCTGAACACAACCATAAAAGTTACATACGAACGTACTTTTCTATAACAATTTTATTTGCAATGACGCAACAATTGTCATTTCTTCAAATGTAACCAAATGTCATTCAGCCATTCAGACAGCTTTCACATCCAGAGATGTGTCTGAAGTAATCTTTTGTTTGACAGTGCTGGCGGGCCATAGATAATACATTTTAAGACTGAAGCTGCCTTAAGCATACTGTTCAGTTTGTTAAAATCATCATTAATCCTCACTGTCTCACAGTTTTAGCTTATTTCAACTCTTCATTAATTCTATCAAATCCATATATTTACACAAAAACAAAGACTCAAACACACCTTTTTTTCCTTCAATAACTGATGTATGTACTTGGTTCCTACAGTATCATAGAAAAACAAATAACATCTGGTTTCCAGAATTAAATTTAGTACCGGTGTTGATTGTCATCACATCACTACAATATACTGTGGGTGGAATAATTATGGTGATTCAGTTAGAGGAAAGACATTTATTCAGATGGAAACAAAGGAAATAGGGCAGTGAATCTTTGCCTCCTTTAAGTTGATGTTCGTAAACCAAGCTCACTTCTTTTACAATCCTGACTGCTCTAAAATAAGAAAATAAAATAAGCTGAAAAGGGCAAAGATAGCCTTCCCACAGATTCTTCTCAAGCTGCCTTTTAAACTGGATTTTCCCTTTTTTTTGGTTACTTCCTCTGGAGGTAAAACCTCTGTGGTGTCACACATTACTGCTGGTTAGACTTTCTCTGCTTAAGCGGTTCGACTGAAAACACACTGGAATACTTTTCATGAAAATGTCACATAACGACCAGCAGAGCCCATAATGTTCAGATTTAAAACGGTTTAAAAGCTCAAAGAGAATAAAACGCTCCATTAAGACACCTCAGTCAGAATGAGCAGGCCCAAAGCAATTGAAATATTAATCGGTAGCAGAGGGGTAGTTTAAAGCTTCTTATAAACCAATCAATAAAAAAATTGTACCATGTGACCGACGAATGGGATTCTGTGCACACGCTCCGTTTTGATGCACGTGTGCGGACGTACGTTTCTCGTTGACTTCCAAAACTAATGGCGGCTTCAAAAACTGAAGTGGACCGCAGTTTGAGTTTGATACAAACTCCTAAAGAACCGAACATTGTTGGACACCTCGATTAACATCGGACAGCAGATATTCATCCTATTTTTTCCTAATTCCCTTTTTCTAATCTGCTCGGGCTCTAAGTGGCTCGTTGTTAGGTTGTTGATATGGTTACGGTAAGAATGTCGGGGTCAGAGCCAATCAGAGGCAGACTAGGGGGCGGGTCTTTAATCAAACGTGATAGTATTCATCACATTTGTGCATGTCACACGGTTTTCTGATTGAATGCGTCTGTGCCAAGCGGCAGCTACCACTGACATCACCCATCAGTTTGTTAACTGCCACTCTGAAGCCTCAAGTTCGGCATTTTGCCCGTCGCCATCTTGCTAATTTGGAGCCAGAAGTGACCATATTTGACTCGATCTCCGAGGACACTACGCCCCGCCCACCTGTAGCGGAAACCTGACTGAACCACGGGCTGTCAATCAAACAGACACGCCCCCAAACATATCACATTTTGAAGCCTAATATCTAATTAATGACGGGATTATTTTCACATGGGCCGCCAGAAAACTAATAAGAAGGAGTGACTTTAGCGAACGGCACCACTACGACTCATGGAAAAGACTTTTCGACTTTGTATTTCATTTGAGAAGTTGAATGGGAGTCTATGGAGCCGGAGGCTTTTTGGAGCCAACCTCTAGTGGCTCTCTGTGGTATTGCAGTTTAACGCACTTCAGCATCAGCCTCATTTTTTTTAGACCCGGAAGCTACGAACACTTTTATATACGGTTTCGTGTCAGTGCATATAAGCACTGGATCGTATGTGCCTTCAGCGACGGTCACAGACCAAACACAATCTCTACATGTTCGAAGTAAGTTCAGCGCTGTACGTGGAGAACAGTCGGAAGACGTTTAGTTTAGGGGGATCAGCGATGTTATTTGAGACTTGTTTATAGTGTTTTCCAGTTGAGTCGGTTCGAGGGTTCGTCCGCCGCCGTCCTCTCGGTGGAGCAGCCAAGGTCAGACTGCAGCCAGGCCGTAAAGACTTATGGGACTAAAACAACAGAGCTCTCTCAATGGACCATTAGTAAAACCAGTCTTAAAACTCTTATGGGCTTCTATAAAGAAAACACTCCACCCTGAAACTGTGTATTCAGTATTTATGAAATCTGTGCACGTCTCGGTCGTTGACTCGATTGTGTCTCTTCGTGTCTCCTTGTGGCTGATTGTCTTTATGTGCTTCCTAGTGTTTTGTTCTGTTTGTCATCTTTGGAAAAGCCTTCGCTTGTTTTTATCAGCTAGAGATTCACTCCGTCCATCCTTCGGACCCTCTCTTCATCCTTTTATCAATTCATTGTCATTCAGTCACTTCTTTTTTCTTTCTTTTTTTTTTTTTTTTTTTTACTTTGACGATTTCAGACTCAAATATTCGTCCTTTTACACCTCACGTCCCAACATTGTGCAGTATCTCGAGCTGATGTGGTCGGGTTTTTATTTCACCTCACATCTGGGCCGTTGAACATTGAAGCAAGAAGCAGCGAAACAGAAGTCCTTTGTTAAAAACGTAATAACAGAATCGCATAAAACGTGAACAGGTGGTCTCGCCGTTAACTTTCACTAACATATTGTCCGCTGGCGTTTACAGCAGCTGTTGGCAGGTGATCTCTTCGGACTCTGGTAACTGTACGACTCTATTTACTTTACTGATTTTGACACCAGTGTCGTTAAGTTAGCTGCCCTTCTGTCAGTGCTTCCATTTAGGTGGGAAAGTACAGCTCATGCTCTCATGTAAGATGGAAACCAATTGAATATAAAGGCATCAGTGAGAATAAGAAACCAAATGTATCTGCAGGAAGCATGAAATTTAGGGAATCATTTTCAGATTTCAGTAATAAAATGTGCATTAAGACAACTTGAAATTGCTAAAGGCAGAAATAAAGTGGTTGCGTTCCTGAAAGCAGTAAGGTATCAAAATAAACATGGTTTATTATCGCTTTTCCTCTGCAGGAAGTGAACATAACATGAAGCTGTTGTCATAGATTCTCCTTTTCCTCCGCCGTTCTCATCCTGCTTTGTTGAGTTCCTGCATCTTCATTTTTTTCCACATCCTACTCAGGAAGTGATGCTAAATACAAGTTTCAGGTACTTTCAGATGTGTCATCACATCACAGCAAAGACAACAACAACAACCATAACAGCAGTTGTCATTTTTTACTGAGGCATCTGTAAAGACAACAAACAAAGATGTCCAGGGTAACAGACACGCCTTCAGTTTAACGGACATTAGGAAAAAATATGAAACAGGATTTTTTTTTTTTTTTTTTTTAAACAACAAAGGATCATAAAAATGGCTGCGCTATAGCTGAATGATTCTGTGTAGTCAGTCTTTTATTGTGAAAAACCAGGTAAAGAACTTTCACTAAAGCCTCCATAAAGATCAGATTATCAAATTATATTAAACCTTTTCTTTTCTTTTCTTTTCTTTTCTTTTCTTTTCTTCTCTTCTCTTTTCTTTTCTTTTCTTTTCTTTTCTTTTCTTTTCTTTTCTTGACTGTCTTATAGAGAAAATACCTGTTTCTCCCTTTCTGTATTAGAAGTGAGTAGTTGGGAGTTCAGTCATATTAGTGAATTTAAAGATGGATTTATAGTCTGTTTGAAGTGCGTATCTCGCTGCACCTTTTTGACGTCACATTTTGGGTGTCTGTGTCTCTCGTTATCTGTCGGTGTCAGAAATCGTCACTCCCGACATCCACATCCGTTTCCATCTCTGCTCTGATTGGTCAGCTGACTTTTCACGTCTTCGTGGAGAGGTTGTCTCACTGACGGACAGGTTGCTCTGCATGTAAACATGTCCACTGATGTCAGATGGTGAAAATTATTGAACAAAACAAAAGCATATTTATAAACGGCGTCACTATTCATATTTTTAATGTCTCTAAAGGTGACTCTCGTGTCGGGACAGAAACATTCAGTTTGAGTTGGAAACTCTCCCCCCACCCCTCCCTCCAAACTCCCCCCTCCCTCCATCGGTGTGTGTGAGAAAAGCCGAGAGGCAGGTTTGCCCTCGGCGCTGATAGAAACCCGCTCCGTCTTGGAATGCCCACGCTGCTGATAGCGCCGACTATTTATGGCCCCGGGTTTGTGTGAACAAGGAAACACACACAAAAAGGGCTCATAGTTTTACTGTGAACGCAGCCACATGCTCCACTGCCCGACTGACACGCTCACCATCGCTCTTCCTCCTGTTTCCTTAAACTCTTTCTCCCCGCCCCGGTCAATGGTTTTTGGGGGATTTTTTTTTTTTTTTTTTCTTCACCGGGATCAATGGTTTAGAGCAGAGCTGCTCAATCCGGGGCCCGCGGGCCAAGTTGGGCTTTCATCTTCTTCATTTTGGCCGTCGTGCTCAAAAATCCAAACCGTAATGATACAACCTGTAAAAAGTTCATAGTATGAGTCACGTCACTAACTCTGGTCTGTCAGTCAAGATAAGTGTCCATGTAGAAAAAAATTTGCCACAGATGAATGTTTCTGGCAATAAGTTCTGCTAAAAAAATGTAATTGCTAGATTAAAAAGTCATGTTTGAACTATTCTGACATTTTATTTTAGATTTACGTTGTTAATATTCTGTGAAATGTTATCAAATTTGAATGAAATGTAATTTCAGATAACATAAACATCCAGATTCCTCCTTGGTCATTTAGAGGAAAGAATTTGGACTCCCCTGATTTAGAGGGACAGAAGGTCTAGTTTGCTTTATGGATTGTAAAAATCCACAACTTTTTGATTTGTGATATTGAGAAATATTAAAACAATTTGACCGTACCATGGAAGCCAGTGTATAATGTACATATTCAATTACTGTAAGTGTTTATGTAGATCCTGATACCACCTACCTTTAAATCATGTGCTCCTGTGTGTGTGTGTGTGTGTGTGCGTGTGCGTGTGCGCGTGTGTGCAGATGTGTGAACAGGGCTGTAATGTCGAGGTCAGGTGCCACATTTCTTCTCTGCAGCACATGACAACCAAAGAGGGTCAAGAGGGTCAAGGGGCCGGTCGTCCTCTTAAATGGACCGTGGCGCTGTCACGGGCCCGTGCACACACACACACACACACACACACACACACACACACACTGTATATATAAACTGATAAACACAATCACCAAAACATGCATCCATTGAGTAATATGGATGGTACTGTGTAACAGTGGTGCTGTTAGTGTGTGTGTGTGTGTGTGTGTGTGTGTGTGTGTGTGTGTGTGTGTGTGTGTGTGTGTGTGTGTGTGTGTGTGTGTGTGTGTGTGTGTGCAACTGTGCGTGTCCGGTTTGAGTCTCAGACATGGGATTTGAGGACATTTTTGAAAAGGGAGGACATTTTGACCGCCTCGGTTTTGGACAGACCTTCAAAAGACTGTTTAAGATTCGGGATTAAGTTCGGATTTGGCATCGAGTTGCGATGGTTAAGGTTTCGGGTATCGGGGCATTATGGTTTAATCACAGAGCTGCTGCGGTTAGTTGATTATTCGAGTAGTCAATCAAGAGGAAATTGATTTGCAACTTTGATAAGCGAATAATTTGCTTTAGTCTTTCTTCTAAACCAATTTACATCATAGAAGAAAGAATAAAAGTGGGATAAAGCTGTGATTATTAGTGCACCGGATGGATTTAGCTTTTGTCCACTTTGGTCTAAATCAGATTCGACTCCCAGAGATTCCAATTGTTTCTTTTATTTCTGCAGAAAATGATTAATCCTTCAATCAATGTAATGTCTTGAGTTTTTTTTCAGTTATAATCTCAGAGATCAGAGATTTTCACATGAAAACCAACAGAAGTTCATCCCCAACTCTCCTTGCCACGATCTTCGTTGTGATTCTAAGAGTCATTTCTGAGCTGTTTTATTTTTTACAAGTAAAAATACCAGCATTTGCTCGTTCCACTTCTCAATTATGAGTATTTTATAATTTTTCTAAAAGCATAAACGAAATATTTTGGGGTTTTGTATGTTGGCTGGACAAAACAAAGACATGTGTGGACTTCTTGGATTTTTTTTTTTTTTCATTTGATTTATTTAAAAAAGAATTTAACTTTTTTGTGAAATTTTCTGGACAAAACAGTTAACTGAGAAACTAATTGTCACTTTAATCAATAGTGAAATGGATAGTAGCT